>NC_090833.1:66200000-66352500 GCF_028021215.1 Eschrichtius robustus
GGCTACAGCAGGGGAAAACATACCTCTCTAATAAAGGTCTATTCCTTTTAATCCAACCCAAAGACACACCAGCAATTTCCTTACATATTCCATCACAGTTTGAGTTCAGTGCCACTTGATAGTCTATTACTAACGTGGTTTGTATAAATTACATATACCATACCCCATATGGAAACCATATTTTCACAGTGACCAATGTTTAATAACAAACACTGCAACCTGGAGTATCTGTAGCAATTTCTCTTATTCTGCTGTGCTATTTCAGCAATTTGTCTACTCAGATATTTAGTCTATGAAGCCAAGGCTCTTGAATTTTCTCACTGTAGTTAAAAAGGGATTAATTTTATCCCATGTTGTATTAGTTACAAGATAATTGGGATCCTTGAAAGGAACCACCATAAATTATCTTGATCCAGAAATTATTCTAAACATTGGTAGGTAACAATGCTGTTGCATAAACATAGTTGTTTGTGGAAGTTACTAATTAATTTTATTTATTTACTTTACGATTTCATGTCTTTCTTTTTCCCTTGGTCTCCATCATGTAAAATTTATTAGCCAATGTGCCACAAGCTCTAACTAGTTTAATGAAATATTTTATAATACCTTTGAGTACTTTGATAACTGCAAGTATTTTTCTATTTTAATAAGCACAGTCTCTGTTAGAAAGTTATGAAACCATACAGTTTTACTGAGAAGTAAAAAAAAAAATAGTGATTAGGTCAGAGTCTGAATTAATACTGCAGATTTTTGTGTGTATGCACAAGATATAATGTGAAGTTATATATTTCAAAGTGGGAAGAACAATTCTACTACATACGTTCTTAGCCAACTCTCATCAGAGAGTCCAACAAGCTAAATATATTTCTGGACAAAATGTTATAATAAAGAAACTCAACAGATAAGTCACAGGACTTTTTTAGATATGGTTGCCTAAGTGCCATAATCTCGTTTTTAAAATAGGTTCCTCCAATACAGAGGAGAAAGAAAAATTGCTTATTTAAAAGATCACTCTATGTGACAAGAGGTAAGGGACTGGGGGTGGAAGAGGATAAAAGGAACAAAAGGATTCCCATCAAGTGAGGAGAAGAATAGCAAAAGAGGAGATACATTATAAGGTGGTGGTTGGTTCTTTAATTTTTTTAATGTGGAGAGACTGGGAGCAATTTAAACCAAGATAAAAGGATACTCAAAATTTGCACAAAAGAAACAGCAAAATAATCTTAAGAATGTTCCTTAGACTACTCTAGAATTTTAGAATATAGAGACTGTTAGGATAAGTGAACCAGCACACCCAAAGACAAAATTAAAATTTGAAATTATATTGGCATGTTGGTCATAAAAATCATAACACTGCAGAAGTATCTGCAGGAAAAAAAATCTACTAACACAAAAAAATAAGCACGTCTGACCAGTTGTGGTTTATTGTTCAGGAAAGTGCGTGTTTTAGATGAAGTTTTCTTTTGTCTAATGTCTAACATATACGTCTATATGCTCAGAAGCACGGCTGAAAGAAGAATGCAGTAACATATTCCAAATCCAAAGAATACCTAAAAAGTATCTGAAGGGAAATGAAGAATTTCTGGGTTACTTTGCTTTTTCTTTCTCCTCTTTTTAGCCAAGCTACTACAATTCTGTATCTCACTTACCAGATCCTCACACAAGCCAAACAGGTGGGATGTTATTTGAAGCTACAGCCTTTATTTAATTAGTAAACTAAAGGGTGTTGATGCAAAATCTGGATACAATTTCATATCATTTGTTCTATAATTATTCCATGATAAAAAATTTTTTTAAATTTTAGAAGCCCAAGCGCTGCTTTCCTAGCTAATGGGAAAAACAGGTTGGAGGGCCTTAAGAATAAATCCTTCCCTGGTTCAAAGACAACTGCTCTGATTTTTTTCTTCTGGCCGTCTAGGAAGGAGCAAATTTTTTTTCTCCATTTTCTTTTCTTATCATACCCTTATGGCTTTCATTAGGCACATGAAAGGCCACAGAATTAATTCTGTGCTCAAAATTACTCAGTACCAAGTCCTGTGTATGAACTCTTACAGAAAATGACGCAAAAGAATAAGCTTCTTGAGGTGCCTAACGGACAAGCAAACTTTAAAAGGAAAGGGCCCCTTTAGTGTCCATGTATTCAGACCTAAAGTGAAGCTGGAATTATGGGAGAGATGCAGCGAGAGCTTCAGCAAGCTCTCATACAGTGTAAACACAGCAGTTAAAGTTGTGACGTTCACCTGACATCAAAGCCATCTGTCCAGAACGTGCTGGGGCAAGAAGCCTCTGCCAGGCAAGACCTGCCTGCGTCAAATGGATTGCTCCAAGCCCCCAGAATAACCTGGGGTATGGTTTAAATCACAATGTGCACAATAAACTTGGGCTTTGTCACACGAATTCCAAGGGTTCAAAGTCATAACTAAATTTCTGTGGTTACACAAAAAACATAATACATACATACAACATAATATTATCCAAAACCCAACATATATACATACATTTATATATATACGTATATAAAACATAGAAGCTTTTTAAAAAAGGCAGTTGCTCCATGTATTCTGAAGACATGTACATGCCATTAAGCAACTAACACACACGCAGAGTGGAACAGGCAGGAGAGGGTCCCAGCTCCTAGAAATTTTAAGAAATGAGATTAAAAGAAAATAGCTACCTGTTACATCAAAGGTGAAAAACATATATCAAGCACGGAAAAAAGAAAAATACATAGGTTCAAAGTGTTTGGGATGTCGTGGTACAATTTACATGTAGTGAAATACACAGATCTTAAGGGTCTACCAATAATATATTTTGCAGGGAATATATAAAAATCAAAGACTGATTTATTTACATTGATTTTCACACTGGGGTGTGGCTAATAGCAAAATCACTGGGACATTATAAGTTACTATAATTAGCAATGGGTGACTCTGAGCAGGACTGGATGCGCCTCCTAAATTTTAAATGATTGCTTCAAGCTAAATTTCTGGGAACTCCTTTGGTCTGGTAATCAGTCTGGGAGTCTTGTAGGAACAGGCTTTCTCGTGATATTTCCACTGCCTCGTGGTTTCTGGCAAGGTTGAGCCGTCTACAGAAACAAGATTTTCTAAGAGCGTCTTGTTATTTCCATTTCCTATCTCAAATGAAACCAAGTGCGTGCAGATGAAAATGTTAAAAATACACACACATGCAAACTTTTCATCATCAAGGTTGTTTCTAAATCGAGTCTAATGAAACTCGTCAACAGTACATTTGAAGACTGAAGGCAGCTCTAGTTGTACTGACTATTGGATAAAATAAAAAACTTGGAAGTAAGAAGAGAACCAAATACTTTCGTATTTTTAAAAAGTAGGTTATTCTCATGACCATGACTACCTTAAGAATGTTAAGACCTAAGACATATTAATAAACTAAGAAGCCAGAAGTCTTAATATACAGGGACCTATTGCAGTAGCTGATTCTTCACATTCAGATTTTCACCTGCACTCCTCAAGTATGTCTCTAATTACATTTAAAACCCTTAGGTATAGGGTACATTGTTACACATTGCACCATATTACACTCATAAAATATATTCCTGGAAAAAGACACTCTTTAAAAGAAAAAAAAAAGAATGAACATTTTCATCTACTGAAATATGCCAAACAGACAATGGTGAATAAACTCTGAAGAGAATGAGATAACACAGCTTTCTTTAAATATTTCCCTTTCTCCATTTATTTTAAATAAATAAAATTGATTCTATTTCTAGATGCCCATAAATTGCCTCACCTAAGACCACTGGATAGGATTTATGATTCTCAGTACAGAATTTTATATCTAAACACGATGATATAAATTTCAAAAGATAAAAATAAATAGACATTAATGATGTCTAGGATGGCAATGTAACATCAGGATAATGATCCAATTATTATTGATTTGAAAGTATAAGATATTTAGAAAGTGTGAGGTTTAAGAAACTCTCACCAAAAGAGTGAAAAGGATGTCGTATATAACAGGCTATTTTCCCTTGAAAAAAACTTTCCTCTTAGCTAACTTGAAAAGTTTTGAAGTTACAAAAAAACTACTGTATGTATTTTTATAAAAACAGGAGTTAACAAAATATTCTGGGATGACACTTCAGAAGACATTTCATCAAAAACACATTTTAATTCAAATAACAGAAATAATGAAAATTCATATTCATGGAAATGTTATTATTGGCCTCTGTTAAGTATTGGAGCAAAGCATGTCCATTTTATTCTAATATTAAATGTTAGTATTAGCTTACTAATTATAAACATCTAGAAGACAACAAGATCTCACCCTCTGGCCTGTTTACTTTTTTAGGCATAGGTCTAACATATTTCAAGAATGGTTTAAGTTGTAAGAAGTCATTACAATCTCAGTGCATCATTGTTGAATGCTATTACTGTATTCACTTTTCTGTTACCTTTATCTGTTAGTGTTTCTTATTTAATTCTGTATCAAAATTGTTTATTTCCCTATAACAACAACCAACAACAAAACTAAAGCCTAGGGCATCACATGTTAAAAGGCAGGGGGAAAAATATCCAAAGTGGATTACATTTTTGCCCCTTGCTAGTGACGGTCTGAAGGGTCTTTTTGTTTGTTTTCTTTAAAGAAAGGCCAATTTTTACAGATAAATGAACCCATTTCTAGTATACTGCTTCTAACGATTATAAACAAAAGTAACAATATAGACATCCTCTTCATAAAAAACAGAGACCAGTGAAGTATGTGATACACTTCTGTCCTTTACCTTGCCAAACCACATTTCTGGTTAAGAAAGTTAAGCAAAAAAAGAACACTAAGTCAATAGACTAACTACAGAAACCAAGCGTAATGGTTTGCATGTAAAATAAGTGCATTGGTTATGTTATGTGAAATCAGGAAACCAAATATTCAAAGATAGATTAAATATTCTCATATTCTCCCCCGCCCCTCTAAGCTCCAATGATCATTCCCAACAAATTCCACATCCAGACCATCTAAATACATTGTATCAAATACAAATACTTTAAAGTTCATCGAATTTTGATACCTTTACAATGTTTAACAAAACACATGAGGGACAGAACCTTTTCATGTTAGAAAATGGCAATTATTAACTACCAGTTTTCAACTAATTTTTCATTAACAGATTAATAGTTTCCTCAGAAAGCAGAGTCTCCTCCTGTTCTTATTATGTGTTTAACATTTCAAATTATACAACCCCATCAAGAGGTCATTCTATCAGGCTAAGCAAACTAGTAGAAAATTCCCAAGTTTATGCAAGAAACTGTGAGGGCTGGCTTGTTGTGAATCAAGCATGAACTTAAGGCATGTGTTTTGAAAGATTTTTAACAACCCTGTAGCCTTTCAAGAAGATCCCAACAGGATGCATCAAACATGTGAACTTTAGCTCAAGCTTAACAATCTAGCTGGTGAAGAGCCCAAAGTGGGCATCAAAAAACACCTGCACCAGGGACCTGGCTATGGCCCTTGTGGTTATATGATGTCAAGCCTCTGAACTTTAGGGGCCGCATTCTTAGGACGAAACTAGCATTATAATCCTGTTACTTTGGAGAAGTGCTGTAAGCACTCAATGAACAGTAAGTTCACGGCCTTAGAAAAAGTTAAGATACTATCATCGGAGCATTTACAGGCATGTCAGGATAAGAATAAAAGAAACTGGACCCTCAGAACAAGACCTTGAAATGTTCATGGAGAAACACATGAGGATCACCGGGTAAAGTAACTACTGGAAAACTGCAAAGAATGAAGGCTCTGGTCTACGTTATCAATTACCAGAAATATTCATTCTCAAAGTCCATTGATTACTTTTTAAACTTTCCTATTATAATACAAATATAAATACAGTCATACTCTCTATAGTATTTGAGTATTTTTCAAAATACTTCAGATTGCAAATCATTCCCAAAAAAATCAGTGGGAAGATTAAAGTAAAATCTTCGAGGAAATCTTAAATTGTGAACGACAACTACTGGTCAGGTGGGTAAGAAGTCTCTTCTCCCTTTAAAGAAAGTTGCCTCTCTGGCGCCTGGGAAACTTAAAAATCCACACTACATGAATTTGCTACGGTACTGTCCCAGATATTTTAAAATGAACGCCTTACTACTATTTTAAAACTGTTTACTGTACCAATCTGTTACCTCCACTTAACTTTCTGTTTTTTTAGTCTAATTACTAAACGGTTTCAAATGGTAACAACCTAATCTTATCACTAAAAATTTCTGAATTAAAAAAAGTTTAAGATGCAAGTTAATCTATTGGACTAGAGACGCCTATTATCATATAAGTGCCTGAAATCGCTGGGTCCCTAGCTGAGATTTCTAAAACTTCCTGCACACAGGAATTCTAGCCCAAACAACCACTACATTTCAATGGAGGTGGAAGGATTAAATGAAGTATTGCCTGTAAAAACATATAACTACCTTAAGTCCTTTTTTGGAACAAGCCAAAAAATAATACTAATACTCTGTAAAGTGGTGTTATTTAATGGAATGACCATTTTCTTGTTTGCTGTTAAAATTAAAAAGTCACCAAACTAACATCCACCAACTTACTGGTTAAAGATTTGTTCTCCACAATAAGTAAACACACACTGCAGCAAGTTACTAAGCAACATTTATCATGAGTTCCACCTACTCATCATCATTAGGACTTACCATCATGTTCACAAGCCAAACTAAACAGTGACCCTACTTCTAGAACACTCATCTTACATGTTACTAAAATATTACCTTGCCAACATACTCTTTCCACTTCCCGATCCTGGGCTTGAAATTATATCCAGTACAAGTTTTGGTTTTTTACTTTGATACTTTAAAATGAGTGCATGAGGATTTTTTTTTTTTTAATGAATAGGAGAAAGAAGACAATACTTCTGAACATTCGACAAGTCTGAAGAGCATTACGCTTTGTAAGTGCTGCTTTAGGCCACGCCACAATGGCTTCCGATTCTACCCTAAGAAACATCTCTGAGGTTTTCTCCCCGTGACACTACGAAGTATTGCTACCCACACCTGAACTCTTCTTCGAAAGGTAGAATGCATATTTTAACATATTCCTTTTACCGTATGGCTTTCCTTATTTTTTCATCGGTGATAAAACAACCCTAACCATACTACAAAACCAATGACCAAACCACCCGGCCCACAGCTTCCACCTCCCTAAGATTTTTTACTTCTCTAGACGCAAAATCTTTGAGGCAGATCTACAGCCAGCTGCCAAGTGTCCGTTTGGCAGTAAAAAGACTGTCATCACCAATATCCCCTGCTCTCTTAGTATTCAAGAAACAGGGAAGGAAAACAGTGAGTGCCTTGGGGGCCACATTTTTTGTTTTCTTAATTTTGGCTTTCAAAATGTGGTCTAGAGTTCCCATGGCTTAAACTGTCTACACAAAACTTTTGTTTTGGAATGAGAAGTAATCATTGAACCCTTCTGGGGAAGGTACAGCTAAGTTGCTCAGGAGCCACAATTCTGGAAACTACCAGGCTCCAATCCCAGGCCTCCACCTACTCTTGCTCTGAAAGTATATGCAAGTTACTTAAGCTCTCTGGGCCCGTTTCCTTATCCGTGAAATAGGAATATTAGCGTACCTAACTAAGGAAGCAACCCCTGTAAAACTCATGGCACAGAGCCGAGACCACAACAAGTGCTCACTGATTTGAGCCATTATTACCAGAGCAGAAAGAGGACTCCACAAATGAATGAAGATCACAAAACTGCCTTTTCTAGAGAGGGAGCAGGGATTAATTGGGGATTACCACCTATGGAGTGCTGAGAAAAACTCAGGTCCAAACCTGGGCAACCTGAATTCCAATACGTGGTCTCAAATAATTTGTTACTTAACCTCATAGAGTAATTTTACCTTCTGTGAATCTTGTTGACCTCATATGTTAATGAGAAAGAGTGGTCTAGAATCTGCATTAGTGGTTTCAAGGCTGGCTGTGTATTTCAATCATCTGGGGAAATTGAAAGAAGGATCCATACATACCCCTCTCCACCAAGGATTCAGCTTCAATTGCACCGGTTATAGTGCTCCATCCTTTCCTTCTAGAATTCTTAGCTTTACCTATCTTTTCATGCATAAAGGTCACGGAGATCTAATATTCTAAGCATGTTAAGAACAGCAGTCGCTACTGACACTTCTTGATATTTATGAATATGGGTAGCAGGTATTAAATCATCAGTTTTGGCCTCTTCTGGGGTCAATGGAACAAACACATGATTCTTTTGCTGCCCCAAAATTGATCTCCTCCAGCATGGTTTAAGAGTAAGTTATCTTAACGTTTAGCAAATCATCAAACATCTTTCTTTAGCCCGTTTTCCTCAAGGACAGTGAAAACAAGTAGCCAGTTTTTAAAACCTTGAGTTCTCTTGACACTATAAAACTTCCAGAGATACCCATGGGTGTGGGTATATTCACCTAACACCTGAAAAAAGTACTCCAAAAGAACCTTAGAAGAACTTTCTGATAACCTTAGTCAAAGCAAAGATTCACAGGTTTGCATCAAATGCCTTTGAAATACCTTTTATTTCTATTCTGCCTTTCCACAATGACATCAAAGTTTCCTACACGTAACAAAATTTTAAAAAAGATATTCCACAGAGGTATTTTCATTTCCAACTTCCCAGTAGCGTCAGGAGCAGAAATGGGAAGAGAATCTCGATATCTGGAATGACCTCAGATGGCCCCTCAAGTCATCACACCGCGGGCAGAGAAATGAAAGGGCTGAACTAAATTATTCAGGTTAAGGTTCCAACGTACCTTAAATATATTTTGATTCTAAGATTATTATTAAGAAAGATTCTCTTTTTGACAGTATCAAGAGTTGAATACAAACTTTCCCAGGCAACAAAACTTCAAATTAAAGCTGAAAATTCCTTTCACTATCTTAATCATTATGGTTATTAATAGAAAAAAAGGAACAGACTACAAATGCAGTCTAGATATGTTAAGTCAGTGATAGTCACTGGGATTCTGAATAATCCCAAAGTCCCTAAAACACTTCTCTTTCCTTTAAGCCTGTGCCCTGTGTTTATAGAAAATCACGATTTATCCATTAAACTAATAATAACAAACATGAAAGGCAATGTGTAATTAGTGGCATAAGACAGTTAACATAACGTCTCAGCCTAGGAGTATCAAGGGAGGAACAGAAAAAGCAACAGTAAATAAATGATACACATCAAATATCCTACAGCAAAACCAGCGACCCTCAAGGAGGGAGGGAAGGCACTTCCCAGAGGGTGACTGCTGCTTTTGGCAGGTTCTTTTCTTTGCTCTTTCCTCTTTCTTTTCTTTTGGCTAGTGTTGATTTAAGCATTTTATTTTACTTTGTCTCATTCTCTTTAGTTGGAGGGAAACTAGGACCTGTTGGAGAAGCAGACTGTGTAAACTAGCACCTAACTTCTTGACCTTCTGTGCTTTACAACAAGTCTTCAACACTGTCAATCTGAGCCCTAACAAGGATGCTGAATTCATCCATTTAAAAGAAATCTTACTGACTACGGTCATGATAGTCTCTTAGGTAAACTATTAAACAGATATAAGAATGTCGCTAGTCCCTGTCTATGAATCACAGTTTAAACTGAAAAGATAATAATTAACAATGTTCTTTAAACCTGGGCTTGGGGAATTCCCTGGCTGTCCAGTGGTTAGGACTCTGCGCTTTCACTGCTGAAGGTGCGGGTTCAATCTCTGGTCAGGAAACTAAGATCCCACAAGCCAGGCAGCAAGGCCCCCCAAACAAACAAACAAACAAACAACTGGGCTTGGATAAGGGAAAAGAATATTTGAAAGAGCAGAATAAGAGGCACGAGGAGACAGACTAGGTTTCCTTTCTCTCTGTGATGCTATGGGAAATCGTGTCTCAAACTCTTCATCTTCAGAATGAGTGCAACAGTCCTTACTACTTCCATATTTCACAAAACATTAGTATTTTGTTAATTTTCACACATTCTGAGACGCTTAAAGGAAGGGAATCCGACATAGTTAGAGGCTCCAGTTTGAGTCAGGTTTCCATTCTTTCCATAATATTGAATAGTTTAACAATTATATTAAAATATCCAATACCAAATACATGTATATTACCGTATTACCTATTTAATACTTGGAAGAAGTCCAAAAAGTATGTGTGGAATGTTAGGGTAGAGTGTTTGAGAGACCAGATATCCAATCTGGAATCCCATCCTTGTCCCATCACTTATTAGCTGTGTAACTGTGCGTAAGTTATTCAAGGCTTAGTTTCCTCAGCTATCAAGTGGGAAAAACAGAGTACTTACATAACTAGGGTGTTAGAAAGATTATATATGAGATAATGTACACAAAGTCTTAGCCCACTGCCGGCAACAGCTAAGTAGCTTAATGAAGAGTAACTACTATTAACATAATCACCTAGCACTTTTGTTCTGAAAGTATCTAAGCCAGTGGAATCTCTCAGATAGCAATTCAAGTCCAGAACTACTCTGCAGCCTCTCAAAACCCAAAGAAGAAAATACTGAGGACAGACATCCAGTCTAAAATACACTTCCTGAGACTCAAAGCCCAAGATCCTTTCAGGCCATTCCCAAGAGCTCTGGAAACAAAACAAAACAAAACAAAAAAAACCCTCAGGTTATTTCAGAACTCCCACGTTTACATAAAACACCTCTGCCTTCTAGTAGTGTAATCATTTTACAAGTGAGAATATCTAGAGTTTTTAGACTCTGGAAAACAACTGAAGCATCCAAGCCCAGCCTCGTTGCCTGTGAACCATCTCAGAGCATACGGAGGTCACTACTCCCTCTGAAGTTCAGGGATGTAGACCAAGAACACCCAGAAGCCTGAGACTTTGGGATGGGCAGTCAGCCCACTGCTGGGGAATTCCAGTAGCCTGGGGTGGGGAGGTAGCAGCAGTGCAGTGGAAAGTCCTTCTAATTACATCAGACATATGATGATGGTCAACTATCTGTCATACTCGAGAGCAGCTGTGACGTTAGGATATTTCCACTATGTGGAGACAAGTCATAAAATATGTCCAAATATCCTTTTTTTTTTTTTTTAACAGGATGTTGTTTACAATGGAATATTGTAAGAAAATGATATGGATTCTGACTGAGGTGATAGTTTAACATGGGTGTATACATTCCTACATCACAACTCATGAAACTATACTTAAAATCTATGCAGTTTATTTAACGCAAATTGTACCTAAAATTAAAAGTTAAGCGCTAAGCAGAAGACATCTTAAAGTTCAAGACTGGACACAAAAATAGGGGTGGAGATCAACTAAAGGTATGAGCCATATTGCAACAGTTGGGAATGGAGAGGAGGTCCACTGGGATGTTAGCCACAGCTGAGTCCCACGCATAAATCACATAAAGTTCCTCATGTGAAGTATCACCCACAGGTCTGTTTCACTCATCTGTATCAGCAGGCCATGCCCACCCACGAGCAGGCATGAGAGAGCAAGTTACAAGGATTACATATGAGGAGGTGGAGAGGGGAAATGTCAGAAGAGAAAGAGGAGAACGGTAGTGGATTTTATTTAAATGCAACCTGGTTGCAGAGGACATTTCCCATGTATACACAGATTATCAAGCGAACATCTACATATGGTTGTATTTTTCTGATGACTATCAGCCCTTTTTAGTTGCAGACTTGAGCACAGCACATGTTCCAATTAACTCCATTCTTTGTTGCAACTTGCTGAGTTGGGTGTCTGTTGCCAAAAAGGGGTAGGTGGTTGGTTACATAACAAGGACCTGGGTGGAATCTCCTGCCAAGTCTACACGGCGAGTTGGCGGAATGTGTGTGGTATGGATGGGGGTTGGTAGAAGGTGGGAAGAAAAGAGGAAGACCACAGGAAGAATAATATCCTTCAAGACAGACTCTGACAGAGGCAGGCCTCATGGGCTGTGTGGCTAAGGGAAAGAAGGTCAAAGGGGAGCCGAACTGGAGGTAACGAGATGTCCATGCACAGAAAGTAGATCAGGTTGTTCTATCACACAAGAATTTCTCCCCTAGGGTGATGCTGCCAGGAACAGTCTAAGGTGACAATAACTTTAGGAAGAGGCTTGACCCAAGTGCAACTGTGATGGGGTCTCTGATAATGAAAGAGAGAAAGGGAGATCATAAGGTTAAAGGATAAGGTGGCCTTCAACAAAGTTTTTCCAAGTAAAACATAAGCAATCCAACAATATGTGCATTCATTTTGGTGAGTGAAGTACTACTCACTAGAACGCAAACTTTAAGTCTGATCCTAGGCAGGCTTAAGGTATTTTTTAGACATGTAGACTGCTATGCTGTTCACTTGGGGGTCGGCTGGTTCTATTCCATAGCCACGGACTGTATTCCTAACACTATTCAACTGTTTCCCAATCTGTGTAAGAGTTTATGTACTATTAACAAGAATTCACCCAACAAAATTTAAGTGACAAAACCAAACACTACAAGTGTCCCTGGGATTGGTCCCTTTGAAGACAGGGCTGTAGGAAGTCACCAATACACTCAAACAATGTTTTTTAAAAAGACACACGGTCTTTAAAAAAAAAAAAGACACACAGTCTCAATAAGTAATAAGCAACATGGGACAAATTATTTACTGAAGAGATAAACATTTGATTCTAATGCAAAGATTTCCTAGACAAGGCAGTTGTGACAACAGTGGAAAACTACCCCACTCTTACAGTTACTGTCGTAATTACAACTGCCATACACTTGGCTTTTTTAACTGAAACTATATGATTCAGAGATTTTCTGGATTTTCTACTTAAGACATTAATAGAGCATCAGGACATCAAACTATGAGGGGGGAGATGACAAAGTTGGCTAAAAGAGGGCTAAGTAAGGACTGCACGGTGAAAAGTGCTCACCATTGTAGCACGATGAGTACACATCCAGGTTCTATCAGCCAAGCCCAGGTTAGACGTGTGTACTGCAGGAAAGTGGATTAGAAACACGATTCTGAACATGGAACTCCCATGGCTTCCTCGAAGATGAAGGACTTGGGGATAAGTGTCACAAAACAAACACTATTCACTGGGCTGAATGCAAAGTAATGAGGGCAGAACCTATCATGGCATGTTTAATAACATAATTTTGCTAAGGCAAACTAAGGGGTGCTTAATGAGGTTCCATCAAATAAGTTATGTGAATTGTGTCATTTGAAAACCACAAAATATCACATTAGTTAAGGGAAACATTTGACAAGCAGTTTCTAGTCTCATGACCAATTCCACATTAGGCAATCTTGCAAATGACATAATTAACACAACTTACTTAACCGATCTCTATTTGCAATTCATTAGGTATAATTTTCCAGCAGAATCATGCCCTCTAAAGGTGACGAGGCACATAAGGGCAGTTAATGAACATGAGGTACTCAATCAATGTGGAATATAGTATGAGTCAACCACTTTGCGTTAAAAACCAACGATATCTTCATATCAAAAAGGTAGAGCTACTTAGTCCCCTTAGACTCTGTGACAAAAGATGAAAACACAGAGGCAGACCTTCCATATAAGTGCATGTATCTACGTATAAATTCATCCCACACACTTTGCTTTGCACACCACTGGAATGTTAAATGATGAGCAAACAATCTGTTTTCATTTCCACTGAGAGAGAGAACAAGCCTGACATTCCAAAGGTGTTCCAGGACTGAGGCATCAGGGGAGCTTCTGCTCCTCAGCACAGGGCACTGAGCTGAAAAGCAACGTGAGCTACGCCCCTAAACTGCCTGATGTTAAAAGAGGCTAGTGGTCTGCAGCTGATCAATTCTTTAGGAACCCTTAGTTTTGAATAGGACTTTCCCAGAGCCCCTGGGACATAGAGAAGACCTGGAGGAGTATTTTTCTCAAACCCTCAGAAATTAAGAGAGAATTGGGTCTGAGTGCATTGGAGACACATCTTTCTTTCCATAAGCCTGATGGTTTTCATACGAAAATTACCGCTGAACTCAAGAGGAAAGTTAGAAGCACTGGCACAAATTAGAGAAAGAGAGACAGAGGAAGGGAGAGAGGGAGGGAGGAGCACGTTCCACCTGCCGCTGACTTTTCTTTTTTATAGATTTTTCAATAAGAAATCAACAACTGCATGTTTGAAAAGCCACTTCTACAGGCCTCTGTTTCTAACTTTTAAGCTTAAAATCTTCATGAGTTTATGCTCGGGTGGCAAAATCTACAGGAGAAAGGCATCTGGTTTGTTGTTGATGTTTAAATGATGAATTAGCCAAAATTTTCTTTGCAGACAATGCACTGTCACAAACTTCACTTATTTGAGAGGCCAATGCTATAGAATCATACATGATATGGCCACAAGTCTTGGTTCAGTGGACCTCACTAAAACCCAAGATCATTCACCCAGCTGTAAACGTCTGGCATACCCCAAAGAGTAGAACCAAATGTCAACACCGACCTCTACAGAGACACAGAGATCTTATAAATCCATTCTGTAATACTCTTCCAAATACTCCCTGAAGGAAAGTTCAACTCTAGCCCACAATTTTAGAAATGGAGAAACTGAGGACCAAAGTAGTTCATCCAATCTAATTAGTTTAGACCTGCAGTCCATACTCAACCCCAGGTGTGTAAGGGAAGAAGGCAAAAGAGCAGAGGAGAAAGCAAAAATGGAGAAGAACACTCAGTTGGTTTCAAAAGTACTTTGCCCTGAATACAGAATATTAAATGAATATTGCCATTCACAAGACACAGGAACTCTTTAAAATTCAAAACAATATTGACTGTCCACAGATATATTTTAAAATGGAATTTTACTTGTCAACCATTTTTAATAAGGAACAGAGGGTATATAAATAGGGCCAAGGAATAGAGGGTATGAATAGGGCCATTCCATTTAAATTATTTTTTAAAAAATGGAAGATGCATAGTATCTGAATGTAGGCAGGACTGGGCCCAATGAGTTAGGCCATCACTGATGTGTTTGTATCTTGGTGGAAAAAATATTGTTTTTACCTATTCTGTAAAGACTAATTAAACCCTTTTCAGTTCTTCATTCTTCCCTTGTACATTCAAGGTACTTCGCATCTGAAGTGTAAATAACAAACTGCCAAACTGCCTAGCTGCTTTCGTAGCAGAAATTATATTTGAAAAAAAATTTTTTTTTAATTTTTTTTACAATAGGCTAATTACTCATTTATTTACAATGTCACCTCAGACCAAAGTCTGACTTCTAAAAATGTAAAACACAGTTTCAGCTGGGTATATGGCAAGGGTAGTTGTATGCAGCATGATGTAATCAACTCTGCATATCCTCTAGAACCTTCCAGTTCAAAATACACTGCAGCCTCTAGGTAGCCAAAATTCATTCACAAAGCTATGCTGTAACTATACTGAGTATAGTCTACCTTCCAAACTGTTAACTGCAGGTCCACAAAGGTATGTTTGTGTAAGTTCTCTGAATGTTGACATCCATTATATCTAATAAACAGTATTTTTTTAGTTTTGCTAATTCACTTATTTTATCTTGTTCTCCTTTTTATTCAGACAGCTCTTTAAAAATAGTCATCTTTACTTGCCTCAGTTTCCTCACCAGAAAGAAGAAGATAGTAACTGTTTACCCTCGGATGCCACCCACTCCTCCTACTCCACAGGTGTATTACAAGGATTAATTAGATACTAAAGTTAAAGTGTTGTAAGCTGTGCAAAATAGAAGGCTTGAATACAGAAACAATGATCGTCTTAAGCTATACTTTCAACAGACATCCTCATGATGTTGCAAACATATCTACCTGGTTTCTCTTCCAAGCTGTCAGGTAGATGTTTGATCATATATATTTCAAAATGATAATTTGCTGATCCAATTTTGCTGATGACTTCAATCAGTAAAAGGAGAAACATAACTTAGAAAGTCCATTGCGTTACATTCCCAGTTATAAGCAATATCAGACCCACATATATTTCACTTTATTACTCTGACCAATTCTAAATGCAGCTTGACTTCACTGTTGCTTGAAATGATTCATATTACAAAGCTTTTGTTACTGAACTGAGGAAAACATTACAGGGTTCGGGTTTCTTACCCTCTACCAGTCACTTGTCCCAGAAGCTAAACAGAACTCCCAGATCTCCGGCTGATCATGGCTGGGAGCTCATTAGGCTGTTCCTCACGTTAAATTACTGAAAAGGGTGATGTATTTATAATATAGCTTGCGATGCTATAAAATGGCTCATCAATCTGTTTTATTCATGGAAAGTCCACATAAGGCCACTAGTCTGTTACTGGCAATAAACCTTGGGTGCGTCTTCAAAAGACCTGCATATTAGATAGTGATTTATGACTCTGTCCAAGGAATCAAACATGATACTAACAAGGCAAGGGATAACTCAACTGACACATTCAAAAGCAATATAATTTCAGTAGTAAATCAAGTGGGTATAGCATACACAGGGAAGAGAGAAAGACCGGTGATTAGCATGTATATATTAAAAGAAAAGCAGAGTGTTAAAAAAAATATACCAATTCTGAGTGTTCAGATCTTAAATCATTCCTAATTCATTCTCTGCATTATTTTTTCTTACACGGCATTTCTAACATGGCATAGTCACTCCTCACCTCCCATTTTATACCTAGAGTATTCTTTTATAAAGACAGTGATATATCCTAGATAATTTGCCTTTTTTAATACCCAAAGAGAGAGTTGCTCAGCAGTTCTTACCCTTAAAACATAAAGCTGTTTTGGATGAGAAAGATCCAACGAAAAGAACAAGAAATATTTAGAATCAGCATGAGAAACCAAAATAATTAGTTCGGTCTTACACTGTTTTCATAGACTAGCACATTTATTAGAAAAGTTTTCCCTGTTAGGTGTCTGGAAATCCCAATACTTCAAAGAGATCTCTTACCTTAAGATCAAGTAAAAAACTGACAATAAAACAAATGATGCTTTTTTAACCACTGAGTTTTCTCTTAGGTTGCCAAATAGTCACTTAAAACTAACAGTATGAATGTGAAAGCATAGATGTAGAAAATAAAAGGGTTTCTCCTACAAGTGAGTAATGAGTTTAAGATGCCTTACATGTACTTGCTATTTTTATCTTCAACGGTCCACTTAAAAAAAAAAAAACTCATTTTCATAAAAGAGTGTGGGTTATGCAAATTCAAAATCCTATCACATACACTGAACCTGTTGGCATTATTTTATTTAGAAAAGAGAAATATTATTTTTAAAAAGAGGGTTTTTTCCCCCTATCCCTAAGTGCACATGGCATCACCACTTTTCTTCCCCATCAGTGTGTCTCAGATTCTCATTCAGGCAAAACTGGAAAGCTACTTGACTTTTCCCCTTGGACTGCTCAATCTTCTGGACAGGGATCCTTCATGCGACACCATTCCTAAAAGTGAAAGGGAGGAAGGCGTCCTCCCTGTTATTATTGTTAGTCACAAATCAAACACTCCGCTTCGGCAAGGAGTGACTCCAAACACCTTCCCTCTCACTACAGGCAAGCCCTCCTGGGCACTGGAGTCAGCTCGCCCGGCTGTGCTCAGAGGAAAGGCCCTCTGCAGTCCCTTCTTGCTAACGGCTTGTAGGTTCAAGTCTTGAACTCTTCATTTCAAATGCCGGAAGCTATATGTTTGCGTCTACGTTCAGCCCAAACAAATATGAATTCTACATTTATTTCAAACCAGTTGTTGCAGCTAAAACTTCCTTGGCTTTCCTAACAAATGGAATTTATTAAATGCTGCAGAATGATAGAAGACTACCACAGAGTTCAAGACTAGAAAGAGAACAGTGGGTTCACAGAGTAAATGGATCTGTGCAGTTTTACTATGAAACAACTTTTCAAATAATCACACATGAATTAAGGGTGAGAGTTGATCCCTTTTCCCCACATCTCACCTGTCACCAGGGCTTTTGGAATAGAGAAAACGGAGAAAACTCTACCTGGCCCCCTCGAAAAAAAAAATCAGAACGTATTTAAGTGCCCACACACAGAGATTTCGCCTTGGATATGTACGAACAAAATAAACTATCTTCTCTTGCCTCCTCAAACACAAAATGCACGAGCACAGGCATCCTTGGCCAGACACCCTTCGGGTTATCTCACAGTTAAATAAAATAAAAAGGGCTTCTTTTTGTGCATCTACACACACACACACACACACACACACACACACACAGTCGCAAACTCCAAGAACCCTGCCTCCAATTTTCTGTCACAAAGAGCACTCTGGGGGCCCGGGGAGGGGGAAAGTGTTTGGGAAACAGAAGGCGCCGGGGCAGCCTGTGAAGTGGACATTGGCATATCTCGCCCGGGCTTTTCCTGTGGGGTTCATCTGGTCGGCAGGGTGGGGAATAGTTGTCTGCGCCATACCAAGGTCAGCCTGCTAGGGCTGACAGTCTCTGTCTCTGTACAAAGGAAAGAATCAATACTTTTGGACTACGGCTGTGCCCTCAGTGTAAAACAACAAACATGCAGCGTCTGACATGTTTCTAGGTGATTTGTGGCAGAACCTCTTGTCTGATCTGTATCCAGGAGCTGCTGTGTTACTGCTCTTTGCTTTTCGCCTCCCTCACTCCCTCCCGAGGCCCCCTCCTGCCTGGCCCGGCTCTGTGATGTCTAATACTTTACTCAGGTACAGAGGCTGGTGTTCTACCCTACAGCTACTTGTCACTCAATAAATCACACCTACGAGCGCAGTCTGCACAGACTGATCCAGGCTTTAAAAAAGGATCAGAGGGACAAAGTGCAGGCAAGATACTGTAATTATAACAAAACTAAAATATTCAGAGAGAGGGACAAACGCACAGGCTCTGAGACATGGATAAAATGTCACTAGAAACGGCAGCTTTGTCCTCTTTTGGTTTCAGTCTTTTCATGCACCCCATCTCCCCTCTGCCCCCTCCCTCCCCCTCATTTATTTTGGTTGCTCTTGTTCTTCTTTGTTCTAACTAGAATTCAAGGCATAACAGGAGCTTTATTAAAGAGTTCACTAAAGCAAATTATGATCATCTCAGATTTTAAAATACACGTAAGTTGTACTAAATCAAAGAGAGGCACTCTCAGTTAAGTACCTTTAATATCTTCAGTTTGCATTCTTATCTAAAATATTTGCACACAGAGGCTCCCAATCCTCCTGAAACTGCCCAAGATGTAACAACTGTACCAAGAACCAGCTGTTAATTATGGCTTGAAGTTAATTATTTGAACAGCCATGAAAATGATTTTACTTACACAAAATCATGCTTGTTTTGTCTGACTGCACCGTTTGTGTGAAATATGTCAAAATTTTAATATATTATATGTTCTTCAAATTGCTTAAGAACTATTTTATACTAGATCTGTTCTTTCTCATCCCCCCCCCCCCATTTATTTTCCAGAGTGTTAACCATTAGCCTAGTCAGATAAGAAGGTTTTGGACAGTTTCTTCTGTTCTAAATATTTTAAATGCAGCATTTTGAGTTATCTTGGCAATTTCAGTCACATCAGACACCTCTTAATGCAGGAAAAGTGATGTTCCATCATGAAGGTCTTGCACAAGTCTCTACTGTAACTGTTGCTGATGAAAATAAAAGTGAGTTAGAATAGCTCTACGCTTCCTTCCTAGTCAATCAATGCCTGACAGCACCAGTTCCTTCAACCATGTACTTCAGCGATGATGGATCAATAACTGTGGTTTAACAACGGGGAGCCACCCATCATTATACGAATGATTAAAAGGGGTCTCACTCACATACACCTCTGCAGACAGAGTAGGCCATGAGATAAGAATACCTGCCACATTATGCTTCACACTACAGGAATCCAGGTAGAGAAGGGAAAAAATGGTGGGGGGGAGGGGGGAGAATCATTAAGACAGCATAAAGGAAATATAAAATGCTGATGACCATGTCAATTTTCAGCCACTGTTGTCTTAGACGTTAGTTCTCCAAATTCGCCGTAATGGAGTTGAATCAAATTTTTTAAAGCGGGGGGGGGAGGTATTGCTTACTGCTCAATCCTACAATATTTCAACTTATTAAGATTACTGGGAATGTCGCATAAACATCCCCTTTACCCTCCACACACCCACAAGGTCCACCTGCCTGGAGAGTCAGTCTAGGCTCACTATCTTGGAAACCCTTGCTGCCCTGACTTATTTTCATCTCACTGTGTTAAAATTATTCTGTGAATATCTATCTGAAAAGCCTAAAAGACCTTAAAAGGGTAGGACTATTTCATCCAGGAATAGACAACATCCCTGACATAAAGCAGATGTTCAACCATGATAGACAAATTAATGAAATGAATGAATCAGCCTTAAAAAGAAAATCATGTCCCTTTTTAAAGAAACTCAAGCAAAAGATACTGCACAACTTCCCTCTTGTACCTACAGAATATTACTGGGAATTCACTCATTACCACGCAAAGCACCATAAATTATCAATTAAAACCGTGAAAATCTCTTGCAAAAGCAAAATTCTCTGCATTGCTGCCTGTCCTTTCTCATTTCTCTGGGAACAGCAATGAGTGGTCCATCCTGACATACACTCAGCAAATGAACAAATGCTGACTAGGGGCCACCCCAGCCTCAACACTGAGATTCGAGGTGCACTCGGCTCTGACCTTTGACGGCAAAGAAGATAAACAAATAAAGACATAATCACAAGACATTATTCTAAGTACTTCAGAAAAGGTACAAAGAGGGCCATGTTCTTAGCCAGTGGAGGTTTTGCCACTCAGGAAATAACTTGGCAATATCTGAAGATAGTTTTTGGCTGTCAAACTGGGGCAAGGGACAGAGGAGAGAGAGGTTGTCGCTGGTAGCTATCTAATGGGTAGAGGCCAAAGACTCCATTAAATATCGTACAAGGTACAACATGATACCCCACAACAAAGAATTAGTCGACACAAAACGTCCGTCATTCCAGGGTTGAGAAATCTCAGTATAGGGTGTTCAGGAAACACAGAGGAAGAGAATACCTAACTATCTAAAGAAGAACAGCAAGAGAAAAGAACACAGTGGAGGATAGGGAGAACCCAACGCATCCCTAACAGTGGTAGATAAGAAAAGTGGTTAGAGGAAAGGACAAGAGATTAAAATGGGCCAGACCACACCAAAGAATTCATACCTCATCTAACACACCAGGTGAGCTGACTACAGGATTTGGGAGTTGGGAAGTGACGAGTTTCAGATCTGCATGTTAGATTACTCTGGTCATGACAAGAGGGACAGCCAAGAGAAAGGTGAAAGTGGAGTTTGAAAGCAAAAGATAATGAGTCTTTAGGAAATCAGAAGCACTGGGACTGCAGAGAAATGAGGAGGGAAACCGCAGAGTTAGTTGCTCTTGGATTTGGGGAAGGCGCATGGGAGAGGGAAGGGTCTAGGGTGACTTCCCTTATTTCCGGCCCAGGTAGGATATTAGACAGATGTGATGTCATTTAACATATTGCAGAGGCTGGCTAGAAGAGGGCAAGAGTAGAAACTGAAAAATTTAGGTTCTGACTGGCTGAGTTTTGAAGTGGAGGGTCCAAGAGAGCTGAACTTCCAAACACGGAGCTCCACAGAGAAGTCTAGGATGGAGAAATAGTTGGGTAATTGTCAGTAAATCAGCAGGAATTTCAGGCAATAGGAATGAGTGCAACTGCCCAAAGTGTGTAGGAGAAAACGGGGAAAGACTTACATTTCAAAGAACACAAAAGATGCACGTAGAAAACAAGGAGTCAGAAAAGTAAGAACAGAATTGGAAGGATGAAGAGCCAGAAAATCCAAACACTTCAAGGAGGAGCAACAGTGTACAAAGCATCAAATGTCACAGAGGAATACGTGAAAAAGAGAACCACTTCTACAGGAAGCATCAGATGAGAGCCCAACTCTCCAGAGCTCCTGCTGTGGGGAAGGGCAGGAACAGCGGTTCGATGGTTCGATGGTAGTTCCTACCAGGCTAAGGCAGGAAGAGGCTGAGTTCTGCATGGAAACAGAGAAAGGTGTGACCTGACCATCAAAGGCTGAAGGGAATGAGCCTGGACCACAAAGAGGCTGATTTTACCTTCGTAATAGGAAAGAATTGGAAATAAACTATAGGGGAATCATTTCATCTTTATGATGGGATAATTTCCAGTCCCTGAAGATGATACAAGGCTGGTGATCATGTTTATAATACTCCACACATATAAGGACACCAATCTGTCTCAATGATACCCTACCTAATATCATCAACCTAAGTCTAATGTTGTGGAGGGCATGCTAGATACGTAGGTATGTTTATCTTAGAGTGGCTGGGGTTATAGATGTTCATGATTGTGCTTTTTCTAATCTCTTACTTTCCAAAATCAGCAAGTTTAATATATGCAGTAATTTATTTTAAAAGAAATTAACCTCAGGTACTTCCCTGGTGGTCCAGCAGTTAAGACTCCACACTACCAATGCAGTGGGCCCCGGGTTCAATCCCTGGTCCGGGAACTAGATCCCGCATGCCGCAACTAAAGATCCCGCACACTGCAACGAAGATCCCACGTGCCACAACTAAGACCCAGCGCAGCCAAATAAATAAGTAAATAAATAAATATTTTTAAAAATCGTTTGAAAAAAAAGAAAGTAGCCTCCTAAGTAGGAAAGACAGAGGTTCAATAACATCCTGGGTCCCTGGGACAAGAGAGGAAATGGCATCCAGATCACCCAAGGGGGAAAGGAGGCACTAATTTGAGAGGGAGGCAAGCACGTCTGCATTACAATGCCAACTGTCCAGCAAGCTAGAAATTCTCCAAACCAGTTATATTCATAGAATGTGTGGAAATTTTCATTGTTAAATAGTCTATCTAGAATTGACAAAATTTTAAGTATGAGTGTCACTGAATGTTTTTGCAATAATTTCCAAGTTGGAAAGAAGGAAAACCAGCTATAAAGAAAAGGGCAGTGGGGAGGATAAGGAAGAGGAAAGAAAACAAAACAAAATGTTGAGCAGCTGGTATATTTTAGTTAATTTTCCTAAATGCCACTGTGAAACAAGGCCACCTCAGTTTATACTGCCTGAAATTAAAGCACACGTTAACTCAGCCGAACGCTTGTCTAAATGCTCGTTTTTACCGTGAATAGCTCCCATATTGTTCAGCATATCACCTTCTGGATTCCTTTTTTTTTTTCTTTCAAATGGCCGAAGCCACAATTAGAGGGAACGGTTCCAATCTCAAATTCTTAGCAATTCCCTTATCCTTCCAAATTCTGGGAAAGATCAGAGGTCTTGCAAGTATGTGCCCAACCCTTTTCCTCTCCAGCATCAATAAACAACTTGGTCTGTCTCTTAGGGAAAGACTGCATTTTTGCCACACAGATGATTCACTAAGTAGCCCAGAACAGACAATCGAACTCTCAAATATCCAGCATCAGTGTTCTCTTTACCTAGATGTGGTGGGCACTCTTTTTTTGCCACTCTTTTTTCACCCCTTTTCCCTATAAGATGCTGGCAATACCTCAAGTACACATGACCTCTTGACCTGTCGGGCAGAGGATAATAAGGTAACAGTTTACAGTGTCCTAAAATGATCAACAAGATTCAGAAAAACATATGAGGCCACTACATAAGCCATTGATTACAACAACAGTGTGTTTCTTATAATGTGATTAAACTTAAGCATGAGTTCAACTGAGAGCTAGGGCACAGAATGGTACCTGGGTCATAGAAAGTACTCAACATATACTGGCTAAATAGTTGCTTGGATAGATACATGGATGGGTGAATGGGTAAGTGGTAGATTGATGGAAGAGGGGACACACACACGCATGCACATACAGATACACACACACAAACACTATATAATACAGAGGGCCCTAACAACAGTATTAAGTCAGATACCACTGTACTTCCACGTAAAAAGGCCATCCTTTTCTTCATGCCCTTCTGAAATTTCAGGATCCTTTAAATTGAATTTCACTGACAACCACGCTGCTTCTCAAGATTACCTAGTTTGTCCTTGCATCAGGGTCTTTGTCATTGCTGTTCCCTCTGCTGGAATGTTCTTCCCCTTGATCTGGCAGGGCTCACTTTCTAATTTTACTCAGGTCTCTACTGAAATGTCATCTCCTCAGAGCTACCTTTTCTGATCATCCCATCTAAACTAGCAGCCCCTCCCCACCCTCACTCTCCATCCCCTTGCCCTGCTCTGTTTTTTTTCATAGCCCTTATTATACCCCATATCTATTTTGTTTACTGTTATCTGTCTTCTCACTAGCATATAATCGCCAAGAGAAAAGAACTTTGTCACATTCACCATTGTACCCCAGCAACCAAATTGGTGCCTGAAACAAATTATATGCTCAAATATGTTAAATGAATACAGCCAAATTATTCCCCGCAGATCATTGTATAAATCTATCATCTCCTCCTCCAGGAAGTTTCAGCCACACCAGGGACACCTTGATTAGCTGTTCCCCAAATGTACTGTGCACTTAGCACTCAGCACATGATGCTTCCCTTGCCTTCAGTGCCTTGCACCTTCTGAAAACTCCACATCATTTAACCATCAAGGACCAGCTTAACTCACATCCTTTTCTAACCTTACCCTGTAGGAAAGCATTATTGCTTTCTTATCTGCACTCCCCCTAGTTCCTAGTTACACAGCACAATATACTACCCAGCGCTTTGTATTAGTGTGTGTACCTCCCACCACTTAGCAGAACAAGGGCTACTGAAGGTACCCATTAGGAGGAGCTATAATCTGCCTGCACAAATAAAGCCAATCTTCTTTGGATAAGAAAAGAAGGAAAAGGAAAAAAAAAAAAAAACCAAAACTGAGTGCACATAGAAGGTGCCAGCCAAAGTGATGCCTGATCTCATTTAATACTAAATACTATAAAATGCAAATACCATTGTTCTCATTTTAAAGGTAAAGAAACTGAGGCTCAAGACAAGTAATGAACCTGCCCAGGGTCACATGGTAAAACTGAGATGACAACGTAGGACTTCTTTTCTCCATTTCTAGAGAGAAGGAAAGGGGTGGTGAGTCTTCACTTCCTTCCTGTGTGATGCAATGGACAATAGGCTCAACTTTTAATGAGAAACCCTGGGTTTCAGGCCTAACAAAGTGAGACCTTGCTAGCTCTGTGAGTTTACTTGGGTAAACCACATAACCTCTCTAAACTAGTTTCCTCATTTATGAAACAGCAGGTACTACCTGCTCCGCCTAAATCACAAGTTTATTTGGAAGCCAACTTTGGTAGTCCATGGGAAAGTGATTAGTAAACTACAGAGCTCCATGTTAGACCCCCAGAGGTGAAGAATAAGTGTGGGTCCATATTACATAAGACTCTAGAGCCCTTTGCCTCACAGTTTCAGAGCACTTTAAGAAGGTTTAGTGTTATCACTTCCTTCCCCACTCAGTCAGTCCGTTCCTTACAATCACCATATATTTCTATTGTTTTGGAGACTCCTACTAAAGTGGGCTTGAACTTATACTAATCTCATTTTCTTATTTGTCTTGTTTTTTAATTAATTTTTATTGGAGTATAGTTTCTTTACAATGTTGTGTTAGTTTCTGTTGTACAGCAAAGTGAATCAGTTATACAAATACATATATCCACTCTTTTTTAGATTTCCTTCCCATTTATGTCACCATAGAGCATTGAGTAGAGTTCCCTGTGCTATACAGTAGGTTCTCATTAGTTGTCTATTTTATATATAGTAGTGTATACATGTAAATCCCAGTGTCCCAATTCATCCCATAAGACATCCCAATGACATCCCATAAGATGTCACGGAATAACCTGAACAAGCTTTTTGGGCAACCCGGTATAAGCGATTTGCTGTGACAGAATTCCCTGAATTAAAATAAAATAAAATAAATTTCTCAAAATGTTTCAAATATCTATAAATGCACATGAGAATAAAATTATTTTGTAAATGCCTACTACAGAATTAAATATTAGCAGAGATTTTTTTTTTCTTTTAGCCAAACTATTTAATGAATAAAACAATACGAAATTATTTAACTCAACCCCTTAGCCAACTCATTAGCCTCAAAGAGCAGGGCCTAGGTTTTGAGTGTATAGAAAACCACACTGACAATCGTCTTCAAACCACCAGTTATTTGAAACAGCTGCAAACATGTTGCCTTAGAAAAACAGATTGGGATTTAGGGGCTTACAAGGTGATAGCAATTTAGTTAACCAGGCAAAAGGAAATTTCTATTCAACCCATTAAACTCCTAATATTTCTCCTTCGGGGGCTGGGAAACATTGACATATTACTTTATGAGTTTATTTTGTGTACTTGAAATACATATTCTGGTCCTCTAAATGGTAGATATTATGATGCCACATTTTTAAAACATTTTAGAACATATGGCTCAAAAAAGTAAACACAACAAACCTACAAAGCACACAACATGGCAAGATCCCATTCTATTCGACGCTAATCAGACCACATTTCCAATAGTTTCTTTAAGTTCTAGGAGTCTACTTTGGTAGAAATATCAAGCCCAAGGGGCAGAGGCAGAGATAATCGGCCAGATTTTAACTCATCACAAGAAAGAAAATATCCAACTTAAAACAGAAAAAGGAATGAACACTGAGGCATAAAATCAGGGAGAGCATTCCACTAGTTCCTGCCCTAGAAACACTGCTCTTAAATAAGGCTACTGAGTCAATGGTTTTTACTGAAACATTAAACAGATACCTGTAGGCCCTATAAATCCCAGTCAGCACCCCCAACAGAAGGGACATCAAGAGGAAAGCTTACCGTCTGTCCTCAAGGCGGTCACAGTCTATTCTGGTTACACATTGTCTGATCATCTAATCTGTTTCACTATAAAATGTGGTGATTCCATCAACAACATCACTAATCAGCTCCCCTAATCCAGAACAATCCTCGTGATCTGCAGGCCGCCCACTGTATTTTTACTAACATCAACGTAGGTTCAGTCTCATTTACCAACTGGGTTATTTATTCCAGCTGTGTAACTCTGGGTCACACCATGACTACAGAGGCCTGAACTAGATGATCTCTGATATGGGATAATCTTGGTGTCATTATTCTAGTTCTTAGAACATTTGCTCTAAAATTGTGTCTTTCTGTAAACTACACTCAGGTTCTAGCTCTGTCCTCTGAAATCACACAGAAAAAACTGCAAAACAGCATTTCAAAAACCTGAGAGAGAGATCATACCCCAATACCCTCAATTCAAACATACCTGCTGGGATATCTAAGACACAGAACGAAATTTAAAGTGTGAGGTGTGAATATTACTTTCTTACTTAGTTAAGAAAAAAATATGAAAGGGGACACTTATGAAAACAGATTTTCCAAAAGTCTTTGCCTTAATAAGCAATTTCCTATTTGCGTAAACATACTGTTTAACATAAAGTCTAGAAACTAGCTATACAGTCCTGCTATATTAAGTGTATGACCCCAAACAGGGAAGGAGGTAATCCCCGCTCAAAGAAAGATCTAATCCAACTAACTAGCCCTTCTCTTTAGAGATCTGCTGTGCAAACTAACCCTCCAGTGTCCTCAACTCCCTCTATCCTACGTCTCTAATTAGCAGGCCTTCCTTCTTCCTGTTTCTCAGTGAAAAGGGAAATATCATGACAAGAAAAGGATCAACTCTGGACTTGGGAAGGCAGGGCTCATTTCATCACTGGACTCAATGGGAGTGCTCCATGTCACCGACCTCCTACACTTCCAGGGTCCCATGCCCTTCCTTGGCTGCTACTTGCCCATGTTGTCACACATGAACATGCTAATTCTTCCCCAATGGCTGCCCTTTGCCCAGAAAGCCCAGAATCCTCACCACCCCTCTCAACCACAACTTCATGGGGTCAAAACTTCTATGTCCAGTAACATTCCACTACAACTGCACCAAATGGTGGCCCTGACTCAAAAAGTCACATCAGGCTTCTGTTCAGGGCCTCTGTCCTTTAGGCTGGGACTGATTTGGGGCACCAAAGGGAATCTGGCTTTGTAGTAAGCAACTCACCTTCAGAAATTCTATTTGGTAAAATTTCAGGACAATTGCCCTTGTCCTAATCTGGTCTGGTGTTGGGCATGGTTTCTAGGTGCTCACCAATCACAGATTCATGAACAATGACAGAAAAATAATAGTAGGTGCAGTAACAGCATTTAGGAAAAAAAGGGGCAAGTAAGGGGAACGTGGTGGATATCTTTGGCTGAGCATGCTATATTGCTCTGGGGGTAAACTCTCCCCACTTTCAACCCTGGCCTCAGGCAGCCTCATTGACATTAACCTCGTTACTATGATAAAGAATCAGCAATACAGAGTGAACAAACGCAATCCGAAGCAGGTAGTCGGCGGCTGTGTCTGACACGTCTGTTGACTCTGGTCAAATCATTTGCCTTTTCTTCTTCTGTAAATTAAATAGCATCATAGCTCCGTGCCTACTTCTCCAAATGTAGCGGAAGGTAAGTGAAAAACACTCTATAAACCTAAGGTGATATTTCCATCACACGATGTATTCTGTCTAGTTCTTCCTTCCTCCCATTCATTCAATTATGCATGCATTCAAGCACCTACTCAGCACCGGACACCTGTGTGCCAGACACTGTACTGGGTGCTGGAGGTACCAGCATGAATGAGACACGGCCACAAATCAAAGCAGCCTAAATGGAGGTGAGAATAACTAAGAAAGCAATTATAATATGGTGTGATGGGAACAGATGGTATGGTAGGAACAGGGATAGAGGGATTCCCAGGAAGCTCCTGATCAAGAGGGCACGAAACCTAGACCAGGTGGACAAGGCGGAGAGGGAACGCTTAAAAAAGAAGAAACACCTGAACTGAGTCATGAGCAAGAGGTACATGGGGACCCTGGCCTGCAACTGCCTAATGCACACACCTGTGCGAATCTTATATTTGACTAATGATTACAATTCAGAGACTTTTCTGTAAACATGTCAACATGAAATGTGTACACTGGAATGTTTTATGTATTACCAGTGAAGTATTATGTTTAATGCTGTGGATATCCAGGCTACTCTAAATCTAAGAGCTTCTTTGTAAACGAGGGTGGTGCCTTAGACATCATAGAAACCATTCCACACTAGACCCGTGCCGTCTTTTAGGTTGAGCAGTCCTAATCATCTTACTTTACTGTTTGAAACTATCTTATGCAACCAAGCACAAAGCACAAAAGTGTATTTAACATTTGACTAGCATCATGAATTTATAACTAAGACTAATTTGGAGATATGAAAACTAATATTGCCAGTTAACTTTCTAACTGGAACAAAATTGACTACTTCTTAAAACAGGCCATCAAACACCATAAATCTGAGCCCACTCAGATTAGGATCATTCGCAAATATGATCTTATTTGCATTCCAAAGCATGACGACCAAAGACCTATTTCTACCCTGCTACTGTGTCCTCTAACTTAAACATATACTTCCTACCTGTTTAACTCTCCCTAGGAATCATCACTAATTAAAAGATACATACTACCATGATTAGTGTTCTAGTAATATTTACAATAAGGAATTCTAAGGTTAATTAAATATAGTTCCTTTATTATTTTTAACATTTTATTTGAAAATGTATTAATTTGTTGGTTTTTTCTTTTGGGGTATTTCAAGGAATATCTGTATCTGTAAAAAACAAAACAGCAATTTTAATAATGACTTCTTTGACAATTCTTTTGAGTAGTTTACTTTGTATATAAAATCTGAATTTCTATTTCAGTAACTAGGAGGTCATGTGGTTTTTAGTGTATTTTTCCCATAAAATACATTTTTTTCTACGAAGTTCTACCTTCTAACATATTTTCCTCCAGAGCTATATTTTGCCAGAGGACTTTTCTGTCTCTCTGTTTTTGGTCTCATCTTCAATTCTGTTTTCTTCACTCCGGTAATTTTGGCATTCCACTGATCTCTGTCATCTCCGTTGCAAAAGCTCTCTCCTGTAACTCTATGTAGGTGTTTTGTTTTTCTCGAAAGTGTGACTCCAATAAAATAGGCAGGTGATGTTAAAGATGATATTTAATATGCTTCATTAAGAAAAAGAAACAGCAGCTTAAAAACATGCACAAGGAGGTTACTGACCAATACTTTCAATTATCTGAATACTACAGGGCAACTGACAACGCACTAAACATCTAAGCTATCTTGGCAATTAAGTAAAAACATCTTTCAAGAAACCATAGGTCAGGGCTTCCCTGGTGGCACAGTGGTTGAGAATCCACCTGCCAATGCAGGGGACACGGGTTTGAACCCTGGTCCGAGAGGATCCCACATGCTGCGGAGTAACTAAGCCCGAGCACCACAACTACTGAGCCTGCCCGCCCAGAGCCCGAGCTCCGCAACAAGAGAAGCCACCGCACGGCAACGAAGAGTAGCCCCCACTCGCAGAAACTAGAGAAAGCCCGCACGCAGCAATGGAGACCCAACGCAGCCAAAAAGAAAAAATAAATTAATTAAAATGAAAAAAAAAGAAAAGAAACCATAGGTCAGCTTTCATTACTCAGGCTTGTTGGATGATTCTGTAGCTAAAACTTCAACACACATCCAGCTGAACTGATATGTTTTCTCAGTTCAAATGAGATATCCAAACAGCAAGTTTATCTGTTTTGCTGTTGGTATAAAACATAATCAACATTAATCTATTCAAAATAAGATTCACACATGTTTGAGGTGATATATCCTTTTAAAAAGTCTGATGTTTTGAGGAAGCGGTAGCTATTTCACTTTAATGTAATCAGTATTACTCAACCTGGACACTTTACTTGCTTGACGTTATTTTTCCTTTAATTTTTTTCCTGCTCGAGTACACAGTGCTTTAAAGTTTACAAACAAATTCAAATATTTATGAACTCGTATTAGGGTGGTATTTTAATCTGAAAAAAGATTTAAGCCAACAATGAACATTGTGGGTTTCCTATTTCCATTAAAGAGGTAAATACTAATTTCAGAGAGAGACACATTTCCCTCTCTCTCTCTTTCTCCCTCTCTCCCTCTCTCCCTCTCTCTCTCTCTCTCTCACACACACACACACACACACACACACACACACACACACGTTAATGTTATGAAACCACTGTCACCAGAATACATGCTTTGGTTGTTCATCCAAGAATGGTAATGAGATGTGATGATCTACCTTCTTTAGCCAAGTCCTCCTTTGTAAGAACAGCACCCATTTATTTAACAGCTAACCAACATTTGGAGTGCTATGTTTATTCAAGAGGTTTTCCACTTTGCAAATCTAACCGGCCCATACAAGAATAAAATCCATAATCAGGTTCTTGTTGACTCCATGCTCTACTCAACTGAGATAGGCGGTGCAAACAACTGAAGTACTGTTACTGGACAAGATGATCAACAACGTGGTTAATTGAAAAAGAACAGTGGGACTCTACGTCATGCCTAGTGTAGTCATTTGAAGTAGTCGCCTTCAACAGCCCAAGAAAGAAAGTCGATTCCCAATTACCGTAAAGTGAGGATTATCTGAGCAAATAGTCCTTTCAACTTTTATTGACATAATTAAATCGAAGGAGAGAGTTATTCTTTTGGTAACATTTCATTTACTCTAGCATACATATTATTTAGATATAATCAAACAAGAAATATCTTAAAACCAAAACATTTACCAAATTCTTAATACAGAAAGTAAAGAAAGGTGCACTTCAAGTTTATATAGGGAGAAACCCACACAGGGTATTTTTTGAGAACCCACTAAGTGCCAGCCACTCTGCTGGACTCGAGAGCGTACAAAGATGAATACAGCTTGGTTCGTACTCTAAAGGAGAGTGTCCTTCAGCTGAGCTTGCTGATTCTCCACTCTTTTTGCTGTAGAAAAACACTATTCAAAAACTTGACTAAAACCTTCTCTCCTGTGTGAATTCTTCCTGGGTTTGCCTGCCCTCTGTGACTCCGTGGCACAATGATCAGCAATTATCACCTTCACTCATTCATTCATTCATCCATCCATCAAGCAATGATTAGGTACCTTCCTACTAAGTGCCAGGCATGATGGTTGATGCTGAGACCCTAAAGATCAACAGGACAAAACCTATCCTTGGGAAGATCAAAGTACAACTCTGAACAGATTAGCTTACCACCCACTGCATGTAGCAGAGCTCCCTCAGAAACACCGGCTTATGCATCTTTGTATCACCAGCCCCTGGCATACTGTAGGTGGTAAATATGTTAATTCAGCCCCTGATGAAAAGACCTTTAGATGGGAAATCAGAAGACCATGTTTTGACCACAGTATGTCACCATGACACTCGGGCCTCGCTTTCTTTGTCAAACAATGAGGTGGCTGTCCTTGCCCCGTGTGATCTTGGGGTCTACTGTTATATGAGTGAATATTCTAATTTCAAGGGAGAGGAGTAAACATATTTAACAACCTCAGGATGTGCTTTAAACAATTTTAAACCCATCTAAGCTATGATTAGTTCATGACTAGACCCACGCTGAAATCACATCTTGAAACATTATTGTAACCATTATCGTGGAATTTACTTTCTGATTTTGATATATTGAGTTCTTTTCTTGTCTCCCCTTACCCGTAGATGTATAATTGGGGTCTGCTGTATTCTTTCAAAGGAGGAATTGGCAGGGTGGCTGCTGTTACTTAGGATAAGTGTATAATCTCTTTGACTTTCTCTTGTTGGGCAAACTGCCCGGTGAATATCAATTTTTTTTTAGCGCTACAAATATGGTTTTAATAGATTCGCAGATTTCAAATTATTAGAATTCAGAGCACATCTCTCCCAGGGTGAGCAGATAAGTCACAACAACCCATGAGGATGCAAAGGAGATGCCGAGAGATCAATCTGTATGTGAATAAGCTGACACACTGGTTTACTGCTCCTCCTATCGCTACACCCTGCACCCCACGCCCCCATCACACACACTTTTCATATAACAAAAATGCCTCTGTCCCTGGGAGTTCAAATTAGTCATAACATCCACTTTAGGGACTGAGGAAGACTTACTGTAAATTAGCCACTCAGAAACCACATTTGACATATTTTGGTTATAATGTAACTATAAGTTGCATAATATTGTACCTATTGATTGGAGCTTGGGATCATAATGGAAAGCAATTGCCATACATTGAAAGCGACCAACCACAAGATAGAAAAGTGTTCCTGAAGAGCCCACAAAGGGAAATCATTTTCCTTAGCATCTAAAACTCCTTATCCTCTAGATGGTATATTCTATCACACCCTTCAGGCTGTACTGTGCCCTCAAGGTGCTAAGGTAACTTAACCTCAAATCACCCAACTGTTCGACTCCCTCAGACCAAAACAAAGTCCTAACAGAGTACGCTGAATTCTTTCTTGATTGAAACAGTACTGTCTCTCCTGAAATGGAGCAAAAGAGCAAATCAGAAGAGCATCTCACTGGATAACAAAACTCCCAATTGATTGAGGATGTTCTAACAGCTCTGTATTATATTCACATTAGAATCTGCCTCTCCCTCTTTTCCTGTCCCTGTCCATTACCTTTAAAAAATATATATTAATTTATTGAGGGAATTACTATATGTCAGATCCTGTGTGATGCATTTCATTTGCAAGGTGCCCTTCCATCTACTTGTCCACATGGAGAACGTGTTCTTCTCTACCATCCTTAAAGTATCAATCTTAGAAGCAGTAAGTATTTCTTTAAAAACAGGAACATCCAGGGGCTTCCCTGGTGGCGCAGTGGTTGAGAATCTGCCTGCCAATGCAGGGGACACGGGTTCGAGCCCCGGTCTGGGAAGATCCCACATGCCGCGGAGCAACTGGGCCCGTGAGCCACAACTACTGAGCCTGCGTGTCTGGAGCCTGTGCTCCGCAACAAGAGAGGCCGCGAGAGTGAGAGGCCCGCGCACCGCGATGAAGAGTGGCCCCCGCTCGCCACAACTAGAGAAAGCCCTCGCACAGAAACGAAGACCCAACACAGCCAAAAATAAATTAATTAATTAATTTAAAAGAAAAAACAACAACAACAAAAAAGGAACATCCGGGAAGGAAAGAAGTCAGATACAACACAGAAACTATTAAAATCAGTCCACCCACTTATGAAAAGAGAAGGGTGTTAAAGATCTGAACTGCAGCTTAGGGTGGATGGTAGGGAACTTTGATGTTGTTTCATCCCCTCTGCATGATCCATGACAGCAGTTAGCCTTATCATTTTTGGACCATGACTCCAATAAAAACCCATAACTACAATAAAAGAACACATATAATAACTGTGTAACTCAGCTGCCCTTCTTAGAAGTTGGTTTGGGAAACAGTCTCTTCCGTCTCTAAGTACTGAAGACGTGCGTACGGTTTTCATTTCACTGAGGACTACCTTTTTGTTTTTCCTCACGCTCTTCTCTAAATCTTCACTCATCTATCGGATATCACAGTTTAATAGAGGCGTTAACTATACCTATTGGGGTTCCCGGGTCCATCTGGAAAAAGGTGGTGAGGATCTGAGTCTACGTTTAAAGACCTGAAAGAGCCAAATCACCCTGAGGAAGAATTCTGCGAAATAACTGTTTTTCAGAAGAATAGTAAGAGTAGCTGAACAGTTAACAACTTTCCCCCATTCCAAAATCAAGGATATGGTATATAATTGAGATAAGGCCTATAAATGTTTGTGCTTCCATGTGGCTAAAGCGATGGAACCGTGCCCATGATAGGGAAATGCATTACCTATTCCAGATCACTCGGGTCCTGATGGGGAATTTTTCAAGTGGTACGCTGAAATTATTAGGAAAGTGTCAACGTTCCTTTCTAACAACAAAGTGGGGGGTAAAAGCACCTGAACTCACCTGAGAAGCATGCTACAACAAACGAGGGATTCGGCACAGACACTGCTCCAGAGGGCTCTAGGTTTTAGAGCCTCCCTGAAAACACGGCATCAGTCCCTAGAGCAGGCTCCTCCCCGGCGCTACCAGACACCCTTCCCGTCTCACCAGCTGTCCTAGCCACATCAGCCAGCTTCCCCCATTCGTAGCTAATTAGCGTCTTGCTCTGAGTTTGCCCCGTGTGCCTCACGATTCCTGACAACCTGGAGGAGGACGCAAGGGCACAAATCAGAAGTGTGGAGAATTAATGCTCCCAGGGCCACACTGCTCAACCGAGGAGGAGAGCAAACAGGTAAACATGTTCCCCTTTTATTCTGGGCGGAGACATATTCATGAGGTACCTCTGAAGGCCCAAGGGAGAACGAGCATCATTAACAGTAGTACTTCAGTAATTCATCTTTGTACTGGTTTCCCCAGGCCCTTCACTCCTACTCTGGGATCTACCCGAACTAAGTACCTTCCTGAAAGGCACCGTCTCAGGATCTGTTTGCAGGAGGACCTAGGTTAAGTCAGCTTCCCAAAGATCCTAAGATAACATAGTATCTGACTGTATCAAAATGAAGGAAGAGATAAGTGACATAATTCACAGTAAAAGGAAAAGATAAATGTTTCGGGAAAGAAACGAGGAAAGCACAGGAAGGCTAGATCTTTCCACCCAATAGAATAGACAGCCCATGGAGAAGCTATACTCATCAGAAAAATTCGGAAGGGTATATAACTTGTAGCCCTTTACTTTTACCACCAGGGCTTCTATTCAACAGAGACCCAGACTATACCCCAGAGCTTCTCACACACTCCGGTCATACGCATCACTCTCAGCTAGAAAAAGGGCATGTAGCCCACATTGCCTTCTCAGCTCTTTGAAACACGCTTCCTATCAGGTCTGAGAAGCAAGCTGAAGTAAGCAAGCAGAGAAGAACAGTCGGCCCACTGTTTGTGACCTCTTCAACCCAGAAGGCATCATGTCCCACCATATGCCCGACTCTGAGCAGCAGAGCCCCTGATTTCAATACTGGTTTCACAAGTATTGTCCTGAAAGGCTTCCAGGAAACAGACCCAAACGCCATCAGATATATCTGCATAGTTTAACAGTGACTGAAAATCCAAGTTGCATAATCCAGGACAGAGCCAAGTGTAACAGTGAAAATGTATCCTTACACGTACTGTTGAGGTTGTCTTACGCCACATTTGCTCTCATGAAGCAAACTCTGCACAAAGCATTCACAGGTGATGGGTCTGAAATCTTTTAGTGGTTACTGATTCACAAAACCACAGAAATACTACATATTCTGCTAACAGCCAGGGGACGCTGCCATGGCATCATAATCACTGTTGAAATGGAGATGTGCGGCACTCCTATGAAGATAAGACAAAAATCTTTAAAGTAATATATCCAAATAGCGGATTTGTCAATTTGGAAATGTTCAACATCAACATAGACCAGTAGAGAAGGAAAAAAAGCATCCTAACCGTTTAGGGCAAAATGAAATCACGATTAAGATTTTATGATACACATTCCTAATTGCCCTGTGCATAATCCTAAAAGGACCCTGTTCTAAATCCATTCTCTAAATGAGATTAAGTAGAAACAAGCCATCAGCCTCCATTCATAAAAATAAATCAAGAGGGAATTACCTGTGACATTTTTTTCCCTGCAATTCCTTAGTTAAATTATTGGACACCACTGTCAAGTTCTGTTAAAGAATAAAAGAACGCCATGGAGTAGGTAAGCAACCTGAGAGCAAGGTCAATAAAGTGCACAGCTTTGATTTAACTTCCCATAAGCAAAGTTTTCATTTGTAGACATCAAAAAACCAACTTCATGGAGTCTGGGGGGTGGCAAACTAGGAAAGTAGGCAGGGTAAATAAGGGAAAAAAATACCAAGCAAAAGTTCTGGATCAAATACTAAATAATGACACTAACAATATTCTTTTGCACTAGGATTCTGTTTAGCTTTTTTAAAAAGTGTTTCTGTTTTCTACTCTCTAGCTGACAAGAGTACTTTCCATTTCATACAAAAGATAACAAATGTTCCTTGCATGTGTTAGACATGGACTTATATGACTAATAGTTATAAACAAAATTCCTTTGCACATCAAAGAAAAAAAAAACTTTGTTTATTCAAGAAATTCCTAATGGCTTCATTTGTAAGTAGAACTTTCTCTTTATTTGAGACCCAGCGGCACAGCAGAGTATAGCTGGAAGACAGCAGGTAGCTCTCATAATGAACTTTGCACAGTTTTGAGAAAATAATATCTAAAGGCAGTTCCTTCTTCTGGGGTCAGTAGATTAGTGGTTCAAAAAGAATAAACTATCCAGGGAACATCCTGAGATTTAAGAAAAAAAAAAAAAACCCACACAACTGGAGGTGGAAAGGAGGAACATTCTTGCTAATTAAAATTTCCAGCTCTTATGGTCCTCTATATTCACAAACCCCAGTCAAGAAAGGCCTACAGGATCAGGCCTGTACTAAGAAAAAGTATACCATCATCACATTAATTGTATTATTACTTCATAATTCTAACCAGCCAGGTTTATATAGAAGAGATTAAATAACAAGATAACCTTATAAACAATGCTCATTTCATCAGTGTACCAAATAAGTTTGATTTATATCAGTGACTGTGCTTCTAATTAATTTATGCACCCACATGGTTTAATTTACACAGACACCCACACTAGGGTAGGGACAGCTATTTTTTTAATGTCTTGAACTTTGTTATGGGTTCATGTTTAGGCTTCCCGATGTTGCTGTTTTAGTTTCCCCACACCTCATTTTTGATGTGACTGTTAAAATACCTTGCATTAAAGTTGAAGCATGCAGAGAGAAAATATTTGATCAAACTCAACACCTATCTCCCTTGCCAACTTTTATATGCTTAATTTTAGTTGGTATAGCTTTACTCAAACTTACAACCAGATCTGCTCATTCCAAAGTTGTGAACTTAACCTCTTCTTACAATATTCCCTTCGAAGCCTTTTGGATATATAAGTTCATCTCATTACAGCATCAATCCTAAACTCCTATATTTGTTTTAATGCATTTTCTAGTGACTTAGAGGGGTGGAGAGGCTGTTAATTTTTAAAAACATATCATTTCTATTAACATGGGGGGCTTGGATACCTTTTGTAAAGTACACTCCAGAATGCTGGTTTACAATAGCAGGTATCGCAGAAATGAGAAAAATCCATAGAGGGAGGAAAATTCAATTCTTTCCAATTCTTTAACCAGAAAGATAAAAACAACATCTCTGAATCTAGACCCACTCACAATAAGCTATCAATGACATGATGGTATATGCCAGCACTCCATGAAAACCCTTAAAAAATAACAACCTACAGGAATATCCTGGTGTCAGGATTAGTCCAGTTTAGTCATTTTGCAACTTCCACGGATGGTTTCAGTGTAGGGATGAATCAGGCAAGCAAACAGGTTTTTACTTGTCTCCGATATAAAACTTTTATTTATGTATTCGGATCAATGTTTATTTGTAGGACCTTAATACAATAACAGATGTCAGCTACATTATCTGTTTTTGATTATAAACTTCTAGAGGGCAGAGACCCTGTCTATTCAGCTCACTTTTTATAGGATGCAAACACAGTACCATCCCAAAAAGGCACTTAAAGATGGTTTTTATAATAACAATGATTTCAAGGGGACTTGGTCTGCTTCCACACTCCATGAAACTCCACTGGCATGTATTGAACATTAAAGAGTAACAACTTTATATTCTTGGGTAACTCCATTCTTCAGATGTCAGAAATGGAGAATTTTTACTAACTATGTAATTTGGGGCAAGCCTTTTTAAAATTTCTGGGCCTCAGTTTCCAAATCTATAAGATGGAGACATTACATTATATAACTTCAGATGATTTCCAGGTTTAAATTTTGAAACCACAAGAAAAAAATACTGAGTCCTAAAGAATCTCACACACAAACTGAGGTTCCATTATCCACCCAAGCAAAAGTTTTTTCTTTCTTTTGCGGGTGGAGGTAGAGGGACTATGTGTTCTCAATGTAAATTATTTATTATGCCTAACTCCAACAAAATATTCAAACAGAACATCACCAGTTATTCTTGTAAACAAAGAAAATATGTGGATATGTATGTAATGAGATATATGCTGTATGTATATACAAAATCCATATACATGCACACACCCCCAAACACATAATTCTCTCTACTGAAGCCAAGAATTAAAATACTTCCGTGTTTTCTTGTCTTTTCTTTCTCCCTCTATGAAGCATCTATGAAGCTATTATGACGAAGGAACTTACATAAAGTAAAAATAAGCTTCTTATGTTAATACTGACGGTTCCCAACACGAACAGCTTAGGTTAAGCTGGTCACCTGAAATCTAGATAATATCCTCTCATAGAAACAGTGGATTGAGACAGGATGCAAAATGCACTTCTCAGGCCATTCAACCAACATTTATTTAATCTATAATGTACCTGAAATATATAATTCAAGACACAGAATTTACAAATTTACTACTACTTAAGCAGACAGTGAGAGTAATAACAGCAGAAGAATAAAGAAGGTCCCCCAAAATGTAGGGGCATCCAGTTCACACACCATCAAAATAAAAAGGTGTAGAGTGGCGGTGGTGGACTTACGTTCATGAAACTGCTTTTTATCTGTATCTACTAAAACAGCTGCAAGAGAAAACTTCAAGCAACTACTGAGTATACTATCATTTTCTTTTTTTAAATTTAACTTTTATCTTATAATGGAGTGTAGTTGATTTACAATGTTGTGTTAGTTTCAGGTGTACAGCAAAGTGATTCAGTTATACCTATACATATATCCATTCTTTTTCAGATTCTTTTCCCATATAGGTTATTACAGAATATTGGGTAGAGTTCCCTGTGCTATACAGTAGGTCCCTGTTGATTATCTATTTTATATATAGTAGTGTGTATGTTAATCCCAAACTCCTGATTTATCCCCCGCCCACGTTTCCTCTTTGGTAACCATGAGTTTGTTTTCTATACTATCATTTTCTTATTTGTTTTGAGAAACAAATAAATGTTCTACAGAATGCAGTGATTTCTTCCAAGTAAAGAAAGAAAAACATAGGTATCTTGTTCAAAATTTCCCATGTTCACCTTGCATTCCCTATTCTTGAGGGAAGAATTGTAAAACTTTTTAAAGGTGAGTAACATTTAAATAGTAGAGATGTGTGAAATTTTCAGGAGAAAAATTTATTCTTAATTTTTACCTGCTTAGCCGACAGATGCTAGTACAATTTATACATTTATATAATAACAATAATGCAGTCACATCACTATTTGCAATGTGCTAGGCACAGTGCTCCCCGCACACATCATCTCCTTCAGTCCTTCCAACAATGCCAAGAAGATAGATCTGAAGAACTCAAGTCTTCCTACTCTATTACATGAATTAAAATGAAATCCAAAGATCAAAACACACAAGGAACATTATCTTAACTACTGGTTACTCTATTAGACATCAAGAAACGCAAGTGTTTTGATTTGAATGTCTTCCTTCTATGTTGAGGAAGAAGGAAGATGGTTACTCAGAACCACAAATCTCTGGCTTTCATCGACAACAATTCCATTCAAGCGTCCAGGTAAAGGGATAATTTAGTGAGTAGTCTGCATTCCTTTTTAAAAAAGGTAATCAAGGTTCATTCACATTCCTTAAAAAAATCCACCAATGGTCATATATAAGTTTATGTTAAAATGCAACCTAGGGCTTCCCTGGTGGCACAGTGGTTAAGAATCCGCCTGCCAACGCAAGGGACACGGGTTTGAGCCCTGGCCTGGGAAGATCCCACATACCGCGGAGCTACTAAGCCCGTGCGCCACAGCTACTGAGCCTGCGCTCTGGAGCCCACAAGCCACAACTACTGAGCCCACGTGCCACAACTGCTGAAGCCTGCGCACCTAGAGCCCGTGCTCCGCAACAAGAGAAGCCACGACAATGAGAAGCCCGCGCACCGCAACGAAGAGTAGACCCCGCTCGCCGCAACTAGAGGGAGCCCGCGTGCAGCAACGAAGACCCAACACAGCCAAAAATAAAACTGAATAAATAATTTTTTTAAAAAAAGCATATTAATCTTTTAACTAGTAGCAGGAAAACTAACACTATAAATGAAAACAGAATTGCAGTTCGTTTCTTTGGAGGCTGAAGAATGAGAACAGGTTGTAAAGAGAAAGGATAAAATAAGTGAGAATAAAGGAAAAGAGAAAATGGAAAAGGAAAAGACAAAGGAGTTACACAACAGGGGAGAGAGAAAGGCAATGAGGTAGCAAGGGGATGGATAGGGCAAAGTGAGATAAGACACAGCTAGCGAAATGGCTTTTGTCCAACGCCTGCCAGGGCTCTGGACCATCGCCTCCGCCTGCTAGAGGGATAACTTCTCCGACGGTTTTAAAAAATGCTTCTTGTATCTAAACATCCTCATTTTATTTTTCAGATTCCTGTGTTTATTTTTGAATAAAAGTTCAAATTTGAAGACTCTGCTCATGTATAAAAGGAATGACTTTTATTTTAGAAATGTACTTTGGAACCTACACATCATTGCTCAGTTTAGTGCTCAAAACCTCAGGGATGTCCCGACATTCCATCCTGACAGTCTTGCCTTTGTAAAGAAGTGAAGACTGCTTCTTTCCACTGTGCCTGAAAATTACACTTGAAATCAGTCTTCACTGATGATGCAGAGCCTTAAAAATACGTTCATCTGCTGGAGGAGTCATCTATCACCAAAGAGAGTTGTTTTCATTCTGAAGAAAACAACACAGATGTGCCCAAAGTGCTGGAAGCCTCAAAGGGACGTCCAAAGTTGGTCATCAGAGAGACATCGTCCTCCAGCCTGGAGTACGTAGGCGGAGCAACGGCACCCAATACTGACTCAAAGCCAGAATCTATGGAAAGGTACACCATGCATCAATTCAGCCTGGCTTAGCAGACTAAGGACCCCGTCCACCCAACCACCTTGGCCCGAAGGCTTGCTTTTTTATACCCATCCACCTACCCGTCCTCTCTGTGCTCCAATAAACCACTGGTCCTGACTATCTCTCTCAATACCTTAAGAATCCTTTTATATAAAAATTCATGGGGTTTCCCTGGTGGCGCAGTGGTTAAGAATCCACCTGCCAATGCAGGGGACACAGGTTCGAGCCCTGGTCCAGGAAGATCCCACATGCCGCGGAGCAACTAAGCCCGTGAGCCACAACTACTGAGCCTGCGCTCTAGAGCCCGCGAGCCACAACTACTGAGCTCACGTGCCACAACTCCTGAAGCCTGCGCGCCTAGAGCCTGTGCTCCGCGACAAGAGAAGCCACCGCAATGAGAAGCCCGCGCTCTGCAACGAAGAGTAGCCCCCACTCTCGGCAACTAGAGAAAGCCCAGGCGCAGCAACAAAGACCCAATGCAGCCAAAAATAAAACAAACAAATAAATAAATTTATTTTAAAAAAAATTCATTAAATGCTGTACCACTCTCAATATACTGATCCTACAAACTGTAACTCTATGAAGTGGTTCAACACTGTGTCATCACCACACAGCAACTTGTTTCATTTACAGTATCTATTTCACTTCTACTCATGAGCTAATATAATTCAATTTTTTTTTAACTGCACACAGGCTGCTAGACACATGTGCACGGCAAATGGAATCTGAACTTAGCTTAACAGCCTCATTTATTCCTGATGGTTTAAATTATTTCATCACAATTAATGACACCCCCTCAGCTTCCTGTGCAGCGCGGCCAGATGTTCAGAGACCACAAAGCCACTCTCCTCTTTGACGGCTGGTGACAGGTCGTCCTCTGAAGGATGTTCCCTAGGCACTCGGGCTGGATGGCACCTCCACTGCTTAGCACCTCTCTGCCTCCCAGACTCTAACCATGTACAGGAAAAGGCAGGAAGGCACGAGAGACCAGCAAATGCGTTAGTGACAGCAAGTCCCAAGACGCGACCTAAATCTGAAGGGACCTGGTGTCGCCACAGGAGCTCCTAACCTTGCTGTCTTGTGAAAGCACTCTTCGCCTCCACCTTCCCAGCCACTGGCATCCACTGAGGGCCTGGCCTGGTGTCAGTCCTCGGGCACCATCGAAGGACAACAAAAACATCAGTTTTTCCACAGGGATCCTTGTTGGTCATGGTAATTTTGTGTTGAGGGGTATTGTTTAAACTTACTCCCCCCATCAGGATCACCACCTTGTTTTCTAAGAGTGAACAGTTTCTTCAAGTACGATTATTTTCTCCCCTGTTCAATAGACACTTCCCACAGAAACATGCAACATTTTGGCAACTTGTGGTAAGCAGTTGTGCCCCTTATTCTCTGTTAAGCTTTACTGGGGTATAATCTAATTGACAGACAAAAAGTAACAGACATTCCGTGTATACATCTTCATGAGTTTGGTTGACCTCTTTTTCCTAGGCTTAAGTAGGATTTCTTCTTTTCAGGGGCTGTTGGCTTTTTGTTTTTGTTCTTGTTAGGTTTTGTTTGTTGTTGCTTTGTTATTTTTTTTAAAAGAACAGAATGAAAAAGAGACCACATTTTTCCTATTTTGAGTCTCACATGGGCAAAGCCATTTACTTTCTTAACAGTAAAAAAAAAAAAAAAAAAAAAAAATTTTCCTCAGAAATTCATAAATAATAATTATCTTATATTCATCATTTGAGTTTCACACACAAAAAAATAAATTTGTATAATGACAGGTAGCTAAGAGGGTAGCAGAAATAGTAAACACGCTAGCACTTTTACAATAAGAATCCAATACTACACTCTAATTTGGAAAACATTTCCATCAACTAGGGAACATGTGGCAGACATTTTATGGATTATTTTTTAAATGTTAAAAAAAATAAAAATGCTGATCTTATTCAGGGAGTAAGGGGCCTTTTCGTTTGCCAAAAAGTTTAATAGAAAAACTGAAAGGCCACCTGTGTCAGCCCACCCTATAGTATGAACATAAGCTATAAGAGCACTTTGGAAAATATTTGTAAACTAAGATGAGAAAAAAAAATCAGTATCAATACAGATTCCAAGCAGATGCAAAAGGCTTCCGTGCATGTTAATGATTATGTGTGTGGCCTACACAGGCTAATTTCAGATACCTTCAAAACTCACTATACATTCTCTTTTATAAGCTATTTGGGATTAAAACTAGGACCTTATCCATAACAACTTTGACAATGGACACAAATACAAGGTAAGCTAATCAAGCCAAACAAGTTGAATTTTCTCCCTCATGGATGGCTTTTTAGGTCTTAAATGACTACTGAATTTTACCAGACATGCTACACTTAGTATTTTGACAGTTGTTTATTAAAACTAGTTTCCTAGGAAGTCCATAGAAACCACCAGTCTAGTTTTTATCAGAATTGAGACGATCAGAGAGAAGTTGTGATGATGGTATACTTGCAGCAAGCAGACAACAATAGGAAACTCTTAGCATTCCCAGAGTTGCATCAAATTTTCCATGGACCGAAACTAAAATGAAATCGTTCAATTACTGAGAGGTAGATAAGTAAAATAAACAACTAATTTCATACAGTGAAGTTGGGAGAAAGTCATATGGACCTCATTGTGTTGTCTCCAAACACATTTTATCGGAGGGGAAAAAGGAGCTGAATAAACTTTAAACTCTCATGTAGGGATGTATTGCTTGTGTGTCCCTGGCAGATGTGGAAAGGAGATGAAATGGGCAAGGGAGAATCAAATATCCCATCGCTGCAGGTTTGCTGAGGGAAAGAGCACTGCAAAGATCTCACATCTGGCAATCATTTGTCAATAGCTGGAAAGAGAACGGCAGGAAACTTTCTGGCTCTTGGAGAAGATGAAAAGACAAAAACCATGTGTCACACACACACCCACACTCTCTCTCTCTTTGCAATGGTACAATGACTACTACACTTATTCTCCACCCCTCCTTTCCCCTCTAAATTTAATGATCTTCAGATATACTCGACTCCATGGTCAAAAACATGCAGTCACTTGACTTGTTAAAGCTGCAGTGTATGTACATTTTTCAAATAAACCCCAGGGCTGATGTTAGAAAATCAAAATCAGTCAAGCATAGACCGCCTGGTACTTTGGGCAGGAATCCTTGTGGTTTAGTCAATAAACAGAATCTGAATGAAAGACACCACAGTAACTAGACAGTAACGTTTTGAACAGTTCTTAACCTTAAGGGGGGCTCAGGCAGGCGGGTGCGCTAGTGACTATGGACACGGTTACCAGTCCCCTTAGACGGCTCCCTCTCCCTGTGACAGGACTGTGCGTGGCACAAGGTCATCTGCTCTTCCTAACACACACACTCAATAAAAAAGTAAACTTGTATTTGAGAGATGCTGGGAATAAATTTGGGGAGGGAACAGCTTGTTGCTGTTGTTGTTTAAAATATTACATCTATTTAACAGGGTGGGAAGGGGGAAACCTCAGCTTCCGGGTGTCCGTATGGATGAAAACAATATAGAAAATTGGTTAGCTTCATTATGAGTTCACAAAAATGACCAGCTTTGCCCCACTAGGTTTACCATGTAATAAAAAGTTTTCAAGACAACCCACACAAAATTAATTAACTTCTCCCAAATCACAGGAATGTAAACCTGTTCGTGGTGATCGACAGACTTCAATGGGCAGCTCTGCTTCGCCCTTATGCTGCCTTTAACTAGCAGCCGCCGCCGTCCCTGTGATTCTGTAAGTGAATGCTGCAGGTTGTTTAATAACCTGGCAAATTCACAGTAGCTTGTCAAATTATTACAGGAACAGTGCCATCACTAAACAAGCCTGATCACGGTTAATTACAATGTAGACTAGACAGCAGCCACTATTGTTCATTAATTACAGGAAGCACCTCATTTAAATTTTATGGAAATTTACATTTGCACCCCAGTATGTCTGGGGAAAAAAAAAGTGATCCTTCATGCCTTCATAGAAGAAAGGAGTCTGTGGTTTATGAAACATCACAGTAAATTGTGTCTAATCGGGTACTGAAATATTGGTTCATTATTTACTCTAATTTTCTAAGCACTTTAGTGGTGAAAAATACCAAGTCAAACCCCACATCTTGAATTCCCCACCAGGAAAGGAACTGTGCTAGGCTAACTGTAACAACACACGATGAGGCACAGTGAGACTAAAACAGTCACTTTTATGATTAAAAATAAAATATTTGGGACTTCCCTGGTGGTGCAGTGGTTGAGAATCCGCCTGCCAATGCAGGGGACACAGGTTCGAGCCCTGGTGTGGGAAGATCCCCCATGCTGCGGAGCAAGGAAGCCCGTGAGCCACAACTACTGAAGCCTGCGCTCTAGAGCCTGAGAGCCACAACTACTGAAACCCGTGTGCCACAGCTACTGAAGCCCGCGCTCCGCAACAAAAGAAGCCACCGTCACGAGAAGCCCATGCACCGCAACGAAGAGTAGCCCTGGCTCACCGCAACTGGAGAAAGCCCGCGCGCAGCAACAAAGACCCAATGCAGCCAAAAATAAATAAATAAGTTTATAAAAATAAATAAAATAAAATAAAATATTTAACAGCAATTAAGGGAGGTCTAAACTAGAATAACAATTTCCCATAAAATAATTATATAAGAGGACAATTTTGGGAGCCTATGCATCAGTTAACCTCCAGAGCTAAAGAAAGTACACAGTTTCATATGTACTTCAAAAGCCACTGAAGAAAATCAAGAAAGTTAAGGCAGTAAATCAAAGTCTGGATTTCCAGCTACTTTTCTAAATCAGGTATATTAACACAAAAAAGACAGCAGATGCCCTTGCAAAAGTCAAGTCATGCTCAGACTTCCACAATGACAGTCATTCAAAACCAAGGATACATTCATGAAAGAGTGTCAGGGATCTTGGAATTATTAAATGATAAAGTTGCTAAGTCATCTGAAATTTTAAGGATTAAAAGGAAAGGGTTAAAAGAAAGAAGGTAAGAAGAGGAAGGGGCTCCATCAGTCCTGAGAATTCATGTCAGGTACAAATACAAAGGTAAACCAGATATGGATACTGTGTGTCTAAATGAAAATCCTTCACAGGAAAGGATATAAACAAGCCAGAGCTCCTAAATCGAGGTGTACAAGAGATTATTCTCAGAATCAAGAGGCCAAACATAAAATTCTCTCGTGGTTATAATGCCTGGCCCTGGGGGAAAGTCTGAGATCCAAGAAGGAAAAGTAAACGACGCTGGCAAGTCCTATGATGAGTTCCCCGGAGTGCAGAGTTGGACTAAAAAATAAGAAATGGCTCACTTGATAGGAAAAAAAAAAAAAAAAAAAAAAGACCAGAATGCACATGCCATGGCAAGAATGAAAGGACTCTAAGCTACTCCTGGAACTGTTAGCTGGTGAAGAATATATTAAGTGTCAAGTTTATTATGACAGACATAATATGAATATGTACCAGGTATTATTAAAATGTATGGAAGCCATAATTAGAAAAGAAGAGGAGAAAAGAGAGAAAGAAATGGTTCAAGTGGGTCCCAGTTAATGCACCAATGCTTTGTAGTTGACTATCTTTTCACATATTCAGCTTTTCCACTCAGTCCACCAAAATGCTGTTGCAATATGGGGAATTCAATAAAATGAGCCCTTTCTTTTCTTTGCCCAGTAACTTGGGTCTTCCTTGCAAGGCCCTCGCTGAACTGTCAACTCCACAATCTGTTTAGCTACCTACAACCACGGTTTCACTTCAACGTGTAAATATACATTTTCTCCCTTGGTATGTCGAAGTAAAGTGCTCCATTGGTCTCTTTCAGTTTTATTTCATGCACCCACATCTGCAAAACCCATCGCTCTCTGCTCCATAACTCAAGGTTCAAAAACAGATTATCCAACAACCACCCATGACAGACCATTCCAGGTGACGTGTTTGAAGAACATCACTCGTCCAACCCGAAGGGGTCAAGGATCAGACTACTCTTCACGAAAAGTCTTCCATCACTCTGCATATATGTGTCACACACAAGCTGTGCGCTTTCTAAAACTGGGGAACGCATGATCATGTCTCATACGTGCCACACCTGCTTTTCTGTTGTGTCATAGCCATATGTCGCCCAGACAGTACCAGCTTGTGGCACCGCTGAGCTCAGGTGGTCTTCCCTAGGCCAAGAGCAGGTGCGCAAGAGATGGTGTCCCCTTCAGAGTATCATAAAAACTGAAACCTCCTCCGACCACCACTTCCGCCATCACGCCCACTGTGAAGTCAATTTTTTAAACTATTCTCTTTTCTCATTTGGGGGGTCTAAATCAGTAAAAAAAAAAATGTTTTTTAACACTGAGCTCACTATGCTCATCCCCTAAGTCTTAAAATTTAGAAAATGACGCCAAATAGAGGCCCTAAAAAATAGTATGGGTTTGCCCATGCAAGGGGGTGCCATCCACATTGAAACTTCAGCCTGCATCTTTGCATTACTGGCACACACATTCCATAACTATTAACAGGTACCTGGAAGTGGAGCTAGGCCTTTGGCCAGGATGTCATATTTATATTTTTAATCTGCAATACACCACACCGTTTCTAATTTCTCAAGACCACACAACGAATTCCAAGTCAATACTTTCATGAAAACTGTGCTTTGTAAATAAACTTAATATTACACCAGAGGACATATCTCCCAATCCATGAAGAAGGAAGCTACTTATCATTAAGTCCTATTTTTCTAATACAGCGCCCAGCTGAACGGCTTCCGTTCTCCTGAGCTGGGAGACCACAATGCAGGAAACATGACTGGCTCCCCAGGTGTCCCCAGAGCCTAGCATCATTCTTAGTACTTGATAATGATGATTTGAAAAGATGAGAGCTAAGATTTCCTGAGTGCCTGTTACGTGCCAGGTCCTGTGCTAACTGTTAGGTATGTGTTAGAACATTTAATCCTCACAGTCACCTAGTGTGGGAAATCTCCATTTCATAGATGAGAAAGCTAAAGTCCAGTTAGGTTGAGTGACTTGCCAAAGATCTCATAGCAACTGTGTCAACCTAGGTAGCCAGCCTTCAGAAACCACGTTCTTATTCACTGCAGTACATACTAAGTCTTGATTTCTTGAATGAGTAAATGAACGATCTCTAGTTACACACAACTTAACCTGAAAAGGACTTTTTGCTGCACAGATGCTACACTGGGCCCTCTGTTATACCTGTCTCAGCAGCTGCCTGTCTCCTGATGGCATCTGATGTATCTGCACGGCCTTCAGAGACCACTGTTACTGTCACACCACCCCCAACTGATAAAACAGTAAGACTCCAACCTGGACTTCCAGCCTCTGGTCTGGCTCCTCCAGGTTTGGGCAGAAGTCTGCACCCAGCACTCTGCCAGCACATGCCACTGGAACCTGGGGGAATACGGCCAAGTTAGATGCTGGCTGTGGAGGCTGCTGAAAACTGCACACAAACACACGTGACCCAGGCAGAAGCAGGGACATCCCAACGGCAGTTCTGCAACAGAACGGCTTCCATCACGGCTTCACAGGTTTTTGACACTCAGTAGGTCAAATATATTGTAAATATCACACAGCCAAGTTTATTAACTACCAAAAGGTAAATTCTAAAAAGAAAAAATCCACATAAATTTTATTGCCCCTTGTATCCACAGCATGTAGCACAAAGCAGGCACTTAATATCCGTGGACTGTAGAAAGAGGAGGAGAGAAGAAGGAAAGTCAAAAGGAAGGAAGGGAGGAAATGAGGGAAGGGAAAAAGAAACAGAATCTCTGCTTGAAATTGGTGACTTTTTTTCTCTTCTCATTTTCTTAAGTGGGAATTAAGAAAACTGCATTCTATAATGCCTAAAGTTCCTTTGCACACTTAAAATACCAGTTCAAATTGTTTTTTCCTATTCCTGGCATGGGCTAGTATTTATTTATCAACATGTATTATTTACTTACTGTATTTAAGCTACATTTAAGAGGCTCATTTTACGTCTGCTCTAATACTAAAAATAACAAAAAAGCTATGACTTAGTAAATGTTTCTCTGTATCTAGAATCCTACAATGAAAGCCGCTAAGATTCCCTTTCAAAACTAAGCTACCTATTACAATTAGTTATTCTCATCCTGAAATATTACCTACTTATTAGTCACATGCTTACTTCATCTTAAAATTTTTAAGATAAAGAGAATTTAGATTCCATTGAAACCTGTTTTCTGCTTTTTAAATTCTTCTCTAAATCTCTACTCAGTATTTCCAAACATATACTACCTTCATTAATCATACAACTATCTATGTGTATCAGAATCTCAATCCATCAATCAGCTTCATCTCACCTGTATCTTCTTTCCCTCTCAAAGCCCTCCTTTGGTATTTTGTTTTATTTATTTTTTTAACTCCAACTGGGATCATCTGTGCCAATCAATTTTCTTTGTTCAGAGATCAGTTTTCAGCCAAGCATGCTGTCTTAGAAGGTATTTCCTTCTTTCTTTTGACCCACAAATCTGTTCACTTCTCCAGATTTAAACAATTTTCAATAAACTCCACTTTGCAAGTTTACCAGTGAATATAACATATATATTTTTTAAAAAGTCAACTCTTCTAACATTTTTAGGTCCAACTTTCCTATTCATTTCAAGTGTCTTATTCTTTCTTCCTGCCTATTTCCATAAAGTGACATCAACAGAATATCAGCTGTCTTTGAAATTAACCACTCTTCACCCACAAATTTCTTCATTTGGAGCCTGAGAAGGAAAGGAAAAGGAGGTTGCATCTACTGAGAGCTTGCATTGTGCCAGTCACCATGTGGGTACCTTACATCGAGATTAACCCTTTTTTTCCTTTCAACCATCTTATGGGATATGAGCATCTCCATTTCACAAGAGAGGGGGAGCTTTAGAGTAGTTAAATAACTAGCTCAGGGGCACATGCTAGAAAATTACAAAGCCCAAACTTAAGAAATGAGAAAGAGCGAGAACATTTTTCAAAGAAGTTAATGAAAAACATGTAATAGTTGCTTTTAGTAGCATCCATTCTAGAGGCATTTGTTGATGTTTCATATGAAAGAAATTACAAAGAAGACAATTAAAGGAAATGAACAAAGTGTCACAAGAAATCAAGACCTACTACTCACTCTTTGGTCTGGGACAACATCAGCAAGGTTAAAGGGGATTTTTCCTCTAACTTGAGAAATGAGAAAGAAACGGGTCATGGAGAGGAATAGAGACACTGCATCTGTCTAGTGTCACCCACAGAACAATGCTGATCCCACCCCACACTGACACATGGTGAGGGCACCAATGAGTTGTGCGACAGTAATTCTCCCTAGGGTGCAAGAGAAGAATTGGGGAAAAATTACTTAGAATATTCCATATCAAAACAAACCCCCCCCAAAGTTTCCTATAAAACCTTAATAAACGTGACTACTTAACTGATTACAGCAGATAAGCCAGAATGCATATGTTGCAAATTAAGTGTAAATAATACTTTATTTCATGTACACAAAACAATTGCCACTTACCTTAATATTAGTTGACCATGTCACAAAGACAAAGTTTCTAGTTCCTTTTTACCCTCACAGAAGGCATTTCATAAACACTCTCAAGAGGAATGGAGAAAGTTAAACAACTACAATTACACTCGATTACAACCTCAAACACTTAGAAATACACAGTTGCTGAGAGAAAACAAAAAGGTCTGTGAGTAAGCTGGAAGGAAACTGTGCCAGGCTACCGGAATGCTTCAGCTATCCAAATCACAAAAAGGAACTAGGAGGAAAGCAAAGAGTGCTCTCCATCTTAGAATCCTAGGATTTCTGAGCAGAAAAGAAAATCCTTCTGATCTGTGAAAACGGACTTCCTTAAAGATGAGAAAATTGAGATTTGAACCAAAATCCACATGGTTTCACTCATGAGTTCACCATCTAACAATACTCCCCCTACCTCACCCACCACAATTAGAGTCATCAATTATCAGACAGAGAAAAAGTATAAGGGAAAGGCAAGCTATATCTGTTTCCAGTTCATCAAAATGTCCCAAGGAAAATACACAGGATATAAAAGTTTGATAACCTTAATTAGGTATAATTCAGCACACATAGACAATTAGGCCTTTTGATTCAGAAGCCTTAGCAGTCAGCCAACTGCCTATAAGCAATCAAAAAATGCCTGACAGAAACAGCAGACCTAAAAATTTTTTTTGGCCATGCCCCACGGCATGCGGGATCTTAGTTCCCCAACCAGAGATCGAACCTGCGCCCCCTGAAGTGGAAGTGCAGAGTCCTAAACACTGGACAGCCAGGGAATTCCCTTTAACTCATTATTACTCCATTTTAAATTAAGATACTAAAATAGGATGTGTACCTTCTGTTTTCAATGGAATTGAAAATTCAAACTGATTTGGAGAATTCCAATTTTATCCTCTTGTCTTCATGCTAGTGTTTAGTGTGCATTTCAACATCATACTTTAAAACAAAGTTCTACCGTGATTTTCATAAAATGTTCACAGTGATTTTGATCTCTGAAACGTAGTAGGACTAAGGGGACATTTTATTTTTTTATTCTTTGCTGCATCTTTGTATACTTTACTCTTAAAGTAATAAAAACATTTAATTTAAAAACAAAGAAAAAAACTAAACTGATCAGCTAGTATTTCTAAACAGTAGGCTGCAGGTTTCATTATGGGATGGTAATTGTCTAGAACTCATCTAAATTTCATTCGGCTGGTGCTATAACAGGAAGTAAGAGGCCTTGAAAGGGACCCTCTAGAATCCCCAGGGAAGCTGGAGCTGAGTGCATATCTACTCTCCTGTAGAGACCTCAAAGGAATCACGGTGTGCGAGAGAGCTATTTACAACTTACTTTGTGTATAATCAGCAGAAACAAAAGATATGACAACAAGCATAAAGGCCTCTCTCTCTCTCTCCTCTCAGGAGAATTCAACAAGGGAGGGCCAGTGGGCATTCACTTCAGTGTCAAAAGGGCTTCCAGAAAACATATTTTCTGTGGGGCAGGGAGGAAATATGGCAGGCTTCCTACACACACACGCGCGCGCACACACACACACACGCACACACACACGTTCTTTGTTTACTGAGATCATACATAAAGACTGTTAGGGACCAGATTTCTGAAAAGAAGACATAAAAACCTCCACATTGTAAACGGGAGCTACCGTTCAAAATACTTGAAGAAGGTGGGTGTAAGGAAAGCAACAAATTAAGAAAGAAAGAGGGGCAGAAGTGATAACTTGGGAAAAGAAACGTGTTACCAAGAAAAGGTCTTATAGAATCTGGGGTGCTTCTTGCAAAGCCAGGGCCCATTCGAACTTTAATTTTATTTTTAAACATTAAACATTCAGGCAGGCATTTGCCTGATAAGCACTATAAAAAGTCAGAGCCTAAATAAATTAACTAACTTCCATGCCATCTCAACTCTTTGGTGAAGCTGGCTGTAAGCCCAGAGCAGTTCTGAAGTGTATGTGTTTTGGTGGCTTCCGTCTAGCAGTGAAGGTATGAGGGAAAAGATCTGAACCCAAGGAGAACTTAGAAAAGAATGGAGACAGAGAATTGGCTTTAAAAAATAGAGAGAGGGAGAGAGATAACCCCAAAAGAGTCCCATGAGAGGACTCAGGGACATGGCTGGGTACAAGCTCTGTTACACTCTAAGCCAGAGAAAAGCAATAACAGCCTCATGTCAGTGGTTAGATGATACCAAGCAACAAGAGGAAATACTCAGATAATGCAAAGAATTCAGGAAGACCATTCAGTGAAATGGATTTGAAAATAAGCGAGCCAGGAGCACTTGTGACAAAGAGCAGATAAAGAAATAAATTAATTACCCAACACTGTAAAGACAGGGATGTATGTTAAATGCAGCGCAGCAAACAAGTGAGAGGAATAAATAGAAAAATAAGGTGAGCTAAGTTGCTGGAGGTGCAGATAACGTCTATCTTCATTTTTCAGGCGACGATTGAACTAAAGACAACATTCCAGGCCTAAGCCTTCCCAACCATGGAGCCCCAGGCCTTAGCCGCAGAAGGGCCACATATACAGAACCTAAAGCTTAAGAATGAAAAACACCACTTCATGATCAGAAAGGAACTGCTGAGTCAAAACAGTATTTATGCAGCTGCCAATACAGAATGGCCAGAAATATGCTGGTTCTTACAGAGGCCTTAGATGAGGCAGGGTGTTGGAAGGTGAGAAGGATGAACAAGATGTTACAGGAGAAGAACTGAATAGGACGGTGGACAGTCCCCTCTGAGCCATCCCAGAACAATGAACTACAGGAGCAGGATGAGAGACGAGAGAACAGAAGAGGGTTAAGGATGGGATTCTGCCACTCAACAGGCTGACAGACACAGAAGACTACTGGGTGGGGGCGGGTTGCAAAGCATCCTCACAGGAGCCAGGAACTAAGTGAGGTTCAGTCGCTTTCTGCCTCGTGGGCTGGTCCTCTTGGGGGAGCTAGGGCCCTGGCCCTGTGATGGGAGCAACCACTGCAGGTACGATTACAGGAGATTTTCAAAGCCACAAACAACAACAAAAATACCTTGTTTTTATACTGTGAAAGGCAAGATAAAAGATAAAAATCTCTCTTCCCTGGTGACAGACACCCTGAGGAGCCTGATGGACCATGAATAATGCTAAAATTACACAGAATCTTTCTTACAGAGCCTCAAAGGGCTTTACACAAAATATTTATTAATCCCCCTATCAGACGAGTAAGGGGTGGGGAGGAAATTTCCACCGCACTCTTTTTATTTTTAAGTAAGAAAACTGAGGCCTATCACTATGGTCTCCCCTCCACATTTGATAAGTTGGACAGAACAGAAATGAAGACGTAGTCCTCTGAACTACCATGCTAGAGTTTTACTAGAAAAGTCTCCTACCATTTGATAGAGTTCACCTATTTCTCCACTTCTTGTTTTATGTGGGTTTTAGCGCTGAAGAAAATGAGGATGAAGTTATTTGCACCTATGCCATGGATGAACTTTATACCCAAGAAAGAAAAGTACAAAATGAGATTATTTTCAACTGGTTTACAATCGTTCTTGTCATTCAGTACATTGGCAATTGAACACCCCAGGTTGTTGCTTATGGGCATAAACATCGCCAAGTCTGATAACTGACATTAAGTGAAATTTCAAATATATGTATGTATCTATATGCCCAGATAAACTTTCTTTCTGCCCTCAAGTCTCACCTCCAACTATCCTAAAGGCAGGTAATATGCAACGAGCACTGGCTTTGGAGTGAAACCTCTGTTTTAACCCCAGCTGCAGTACCTTGTGAAGTTGGTCAGTTAATTACCAATTCAGAGCTTTATTTGCTGCATCTGTAAAATGGGAGTAATTATATTTACTGTGTAGGGTTGGCAAGGTTGAAGGAGATGACACAGGTAAAACACCTAACTAAGCAGGCTGTAGGTACACAACATAGGTAATGATACTTCCCCAGATATCTCCCTCTGCCCCCCAGCACACCATTCCTATCAGGGCTGAGAAGTTTGAGACAGTGAGGGGAGGAATTTGGGGGGGGGTGGGGTGGAAGCAAACTCAAGTGTCAAAGGAATAATATAAGCAATTAGGGAAACTGAAAATTATACCTATTCAATTGGTCTCAATTAGGGGCTAGCTCCATCAACTTGTAGACGGCTTCCTAGAACACTGTGTTGACGAAGACTATGAAGATGTGTCTGGGCTCTGAGAGAATGACCACAAAAGTCTTCTCTGGGGGAAGTAGTAAGAAGAGATACATTTCACTCCCTGCCACTCCTGCCCCAGCCAAGGCTTTCCCAATGAAAACATAGGCAATTTTCTGAGTTCTCTTTCATGCTAGTGGCTTGACCTATGAATTAAAAGTAAGGAGTTTCCAATACACACGACTATACATAAAATAGATAAACAACAACGACCCTCTGTATAGCAAATGGAACTGTGTTCAATATCTTGTAATTATCTATAATGGAAAGAATGCGAAAATCAATGTGTGTGTGTGTGTGTGTGTGTATAACTGAATCACTCTGCTGTACACCTGAAACACTGTAAATTAACTACAGTAAAAAATAAATAAATATAAGATGAAAAAGTAAGGAGTTTCCAGGGAGCTCGTGAATAAAGTCTGAAGAAGCCCTACCCTTTTGGAAAAAATAACCCAAAACTAGACAGCAAACTGATAGACAACCAACAGTCTAGGTCAGTGGTTCAAGGTGTATTCTCAGCCCAGGAACATTATTAGCATCACCTGGGAACTCGCTTGAACTGCATTTGCAGCCCCACCTGAGACCTACCTGTGACAGACCCCCTGCGGGGTAGAGCCCAGCCAGGTGTTTTTACAAGCCCTCCAGGTGATGCTGATAAGCATGAAAGTTTGAGAACCACTGGCCTAAATAAACTTGAAAATCAAAAAAGAACTGGGAAGGCAAAAGTTTTCTAGATGATAACTTAGTTTTAGAAGAGATATGTCTGGCGGGGGGGGGGGGGTGGGGGGGAAGAGGGAAACAAGGGAAGAAGCAAGAACAAAGAAGCAAACATCAGGCATAAGATCCAGAATCTCCCAGAATCTCACTCTGTGAAGAAGAGTCAGCATGTCAGGAAAAAGCCCAAGTGAGCAAGCCACCTTAGGAGCAGTGGTATGGGCAACTCCACAGGTGCTGCAAAAATGAGAAGGAAATAATTTGGGGACAGACATTAGCTTTAGCATTCAAACTAAAAAGCACTTTAAAAGGACCCATGTCACCTTGAACTCAGCCACTGGGCTTGGTCCACTCAGCTTGTCTCCCTGATTCTTCACAGAGATCAAGAATGAGGATGAATTTGGGACTTCCCTGGTGGTCCAGCAGTTAAGATTCCACGCTCCCAATAAAGGGGGCCTGGGTTCGATCCCTGATCAGGGAACTAGATCCCGCATGCCACAACTTAAAAAAAAAAGAAAGGTCCCGCAAGCTGCAAATGAAGATCCCGAGTGCTGCAACTAAAAAGACCTGTGCAGCCAAATTAATTAATTAATTTTTTTTTTTTTTTTTTTTAAAGAATGAGGATGAATTTAACTATCTCTAATGAGGGGAAAGAGACAAATTTCAAGCCATGATCACCAAGAATTTTTTTTTGAGGGGGTGGCATTTTTTAGAAAGGAGTTCACTTTGGAAGAAAACAAGTGCATTTCACTTGATCTTACTTCATCAAAGGCACAAAATGGGACAAATCAATGGGGTTGTTTTTCCCACCCTACGTTTCACAACACTGAAAAGGAATGAAAAAGGTATACGTGAGAAAACAGAAAAGGGAGTTTGAGGAATGAAACATGATAGAAGAATGTGTCACACTCCAGACAGTGAGAGAACAAATACTACCCTCCCAAAATTCAACATCCCATGTTACCTCTTGAACCACCTACATTAAACCTATTATGGAAAAATAAAAAGTTTAAGTTGCCATACAAGGAGCAGTTAAACTAGATTTAACGCACGGCGGTTGTCTAGAGAAGCAGATTCCTCTGGACTAGCCTCTTGCCCCATTTGACGTGGGTTAGACTTATTATGAAGAGTGAGACTGAAGGCAGGCCACAAATGGTACCAACAGACCAGTGGAATTCCTGGGTACCGTAACCAGGAGAGCTGGCAGGGAGCCATCACCACACTGCCAAAGCGCACAGTGCAGTATGCCCAAGATCAGTGAAGCAACATGCTTCTCTCTGCATGCAAAGCTTGAACGTAGGTAATGATAAGAGAAGAAAGGAAATGAGAAGGCTGATTCACCCCTACTGTTCCCTACAATAAAAACTTTCCCAACTCAAACATAAGTCATCCTGTGCATTGCACAATCGCCCCTCCAAACTTCCTGAGGACCCCAGACTAAAAAGAGAAAATGCACAAAAGCACATGAGGTTGATTTCTTTGGAAGACCCACTCTCACCCTACCCACCCCACCCGCTTCCCAACCCTAGATCAACTGGGGTGAGATCTAGGGAAGGTGAAAAGCTGTACACAGTATTCTGTACCAGACAGGTAACAAGTGAACCTAAACCTCTCCCACCAATGGCATCTCTCTGTTACTGAGGGTCTCAGGAAGTAGTGAGAAGATAAAGTAAAAGGGACTTCTTTATACTGTCCTTGGGGATCTTACAAGGTATTTCTTCAAACTGAACATACTTTACTCCTGAAATCTAGGGGCTTTAGAATCTAAAAGAGGCTTAGTAGACAATAGAACACTTTATATATGATAAAACACATGGTTTTCCATTTTGTGTGTTTTTGATATTAGTAGTCTCAAATAAAGATAGAGCTATTTATGCCAATGACTTATCATGATAAGAAATGCTATAAAATACCATTTTCTCTCTACATGCTTTCCTTTTAGATGTGATGCTCTTCCCTGGTTTCATCTGCCACCCGTATGAGAACAATGCTCCCCAATCCCTATTCCTTACCTCTCATGTGAGTTCTAGCCCTGCACTTTCAAGCTCCCACTAGAGATTTCCAAGTATCCAGTTAACACCTCGAGCTAAACAAGCAAAGCATATGGGTTCACTGCTATCCTTTCTTTACTACAGCTCTACCCTGACTTGGGTTTTTTTTTGGTTTGTTTTTTTTTTTTTTTTTTTGCATTATTATCACCAGAATCCCACTAACAAAGACTCAGAACCATAGATCATGATTAAAAGCCTTCTGCTTATTTCCCAAACCCAATAAACTCTGAAAGTCTATTTTTCCCTTCCCATCCCCTCAGCTGTCCTCCCACACACCTTCCAGATCATTTCTCTCCTAGATCATTTCTAACAGGAGCATGCTCAGACCTTTGCCATAACCCTTACGTGATTGATAATCCCAACTTTATCGTTCCACACTCGTCAACCAGGGCCACATACCACCCCTCTAACTGTCAAACATATTCTCCCAGAGGATGTTTAGAGTTCCCCACAAATTACCAATTAACGAACTTCCATCCAGGCCCTCTACAACCTAGCTCTGCCCTGCCCTTTCCAGCTTCATCTCTCCTCCTCCTTCATGACAAATGCTGAACAGAGTCTAATTAGACTACTTAATGTCTCTTGCTTACTGCTCTGGGCTTTCCCAATTTGACATAGTTCTCATACTGCTCTTTTTTTGGAATACCCTCTCCTGCACTAAACTTCTGAACATCTCTGTATTTCTAGATGCCACTCCTTCCACAAAGTTTCCTGATACCCCCAGGCAGAAGAGATCTCCTTCCCAGCATTCTACCACTGTTAGGCCCGTCAGCACTATACAACCGTAGACTTTAAATACACTACATGTTTTCCTCTTTAAGGGCAAGAACTAACTTGCTTCTCTCTTTGTTTCTCCCCATAGCACCTACCAAACAGCTTTACATACAGCAGATACTCAACAAATGCGTGCAAAATAAATAATAAATAAATCTCTTAAAAGTCACAGTGGCACCAGGGACCCAATGTTACAGATAGAGTGATTTTTAACTATATCATTATTCCACCTGATCCTCAAGAAATACCCTTAGGGCAATTAGGGGACAATAATTCCTACTTTATAAAAATTCAAGATGCAAGGAGGTTGCTATTTATGCACAGAGCAGTCTTCTGAGCGTAATTTAGCCTGTAAAGGTCCAGTAACTAATTCAATGTCACCCTGTTGATTTGTGGCACATTTCTGCTGAAATGATACTTCTGTTGCTAACTTTCCTTCTGGCTTACTTCAGGATACCTCGAGAACCTTACCCCATCAAAGCAATCTTCTACAGGTAAGAAAATGCACAACATCTCCTCTAAAACCTAAGTTTTAGGGGTATTTCTCTGCCCCACAAGTTGTCAACAAATATACACTGGCATATATAGCCTCTTAGTTTAAAATTTACTAGGCTTCAGGGTAGGGGAAGGTGTGAAAACCTCCTATAATAAGCTTTTTAAAAAGGTATCGATTGCCATATACTTGGAAAGAAGGTAATCAACCCATTATACTTCCCTGAGATAAGAAGACATTTCTAAGATACTAGGAGAGCAGCTTCCAGACAACTGGGGGTAGATTTCCAGCCCTCATCAGTTTCTGCTTTGTTTCAAGCCAGGAGTAGGCAACGACACCCTCTGAGCCAAATGCTAGCCTGCTGCCCACTTTTGTAGATAAAGTTTTATTGAAATACAGCTGTGCCTATTCCTTTATGTATATAGTCTACCGCTGCTTGCGGCTACAAGGACTGAATTGAATAGTTGTTACAGAAACCACACAGCTGCCTAAACTATTTACTATCTGGCCCTTTATAGAAAAGGTTTGCCAACCACTGTTTTAAGCTACACAAAATTATACTTCTTTCCCCATGAACATCACTTTCCAGAATTCACCTTTAGTAAATAAGAACACAAGTGCAAACAAGAATGTTCATATGGAAGCAATACTCTTTGTAAAAGAAAAGAACTGGCAGCAACCTCAACGTCCACAAACCAAGAACCTGTTAAGTAAATTATGGTACAATGATATACTGAGGATCCATTAAAAATTAGGATGGCTATCTTTAATTACAGACATGGGAAGATATCTATGACATGGTTGAGTTAAAAAAAAAAAAAAGAAATCACATATCCATAATCCTTTTATATAACTAGCATCTATCCATATATCCGTATGTATGTGTAAATGAAAAAAGATGACTAAAAAGATGTTAATTAAATGCTTCCTTGGTGGCACCCTTTCAGATAGTGTTTACTCTTTGTAGCTTTCGTAATGAGATCTTCACCGTAAAGATGTACCCTTTATAAGAGCTGTAAAAAGAAAAAAATCAGTTTAAAACTTTTACAAGTTAAAATCAGCGTGTTAAGTTTAGGATGTGCGTTTTATAAAAAGCACAGGGTTTTTGGTTTGGTTGTTACCATTACTAATTTTCCTTTTTCTTTGTTTTAAACACAGAAAGGCTCTTAGATTCACCAATAGCCTACACATCTACAAAGCGGCATCCCCACAGAATGTGGCAACCTCCTTACCAGACTGTAAAAGTCCCCTTACAAAAGCATACATGGGTTAGGAGGAAGAGACTGGGTTAACAGACCAGTCCCTCGATGGAAATGTATTAATTCAATCGGTGTCTTGCTTCTGGATTACCATTAAAAGGTTCATAAAGTACCCAAAAGCCACATAAGATTTTAGAATTATGCTACTCAATGACTGATGCTCAGTGAAGAGGAAGAAAAGGGAGATTTTTCTCCACTCTCATTTTCTTCAACAAAAGTAAGCTTCTGCAAGATTGGCACAAGTATTTTTGAAACTGGTAACTGAAAAGGCTAAGTGTGTACATGATACAATTATTAAGAACCCAGTACCACCACTGATAGAGACATGCTAACTGAACACTGCATAAAGCTTGCAAATTAATGACAACAGGAACAGCAGAGGAAGAAATTGCTAACAGCAGCCAACACAGCTCACCCTCTCTGTGCAGGACTTAACAGCTACCATTTCTAACCCTCATTTTATAAATGAAGTAAGTGGGTTTCCAAAGTCACATAAAGAAGGGGTAAATTCAAGTGCAAATACATCTGGCTTGAAAGCCTATACTCTTCCACCCATGCTGATAAATAGAAATTGTATTTCTAATGAAGTACTATACAAAATCCCAAAATAAATGTAGCAGATGAAAAAACTTGAAATTCCTGGTTTATAAAAATATTACAAAATTACCATGTCAATTAATTTGTTTTATAAGCAATTTATTTAAAACAGTATGCTTTTTAAACATTTTCTCAGAGTTAAGTCTACCCATATTCTCCGTCCTTACATTTATTCATGTATGCATATGATATGTGTACGTCTTTTACAGATATGCTATAGCATTATATAGAGCACAACTTTTTAATATTGTCAAACTGAAGTAGAGTCTGTATACATTTGTGGACACAGACTTCTGTTAAACATAAAGCTGTGACTTGGTTTTTTATGACTCTTCCCACAGTAAAATTACTTCACTGCTCTGGATTAAACAAAATCTGTGCCCTGAAAATTAACATGTGCTGTACAATGATATAATTAAATTTTTTTTTACATTGGTATTTACCCCCACTATTTTTCTCTTAGGTATAGCCTCTTCTCAAATTAGGTAGAGATTAGGCTTTCCTGTGAATTCCCCATAATTGCACCTCCAAGCTCAAGATGATAAACAAACCCTTTAACTCCCAGACTAAGGAGTTATGCTATGCCTCCTTCTTGGGGGTGTAGAGGCATTAGACTATGGTTTTCTAAGCAGTTATTCCACGGATCCCTAGTAGAAACCTAAAAGATAGGACTCTGAGGCTAGACCCTTTTCATCTAGAGCAGCTCTAATTTTTATCAGTTCTGCATGTTGGCTTCCCTGTAAAATTTAATTTGAAAGGAAAAACAAAAAATGGCAGGTTCAACAACTAACTCTTATTCTTTTTCTTTTTTTAATAGCCGGCTTAAGTTATAGACAGATGAAGAATGTGGGAGAGGAAAAAGCAAAGAATTTGGGGGTCAAACTTGCTGGATACAGGTTTGAGACCTTTATTTCCTCATCTGTAAAATGAAAATAATTGTACCTGCCCTGAATGCTTCTGCAAGAGCTGAGAAAGACAAAGTGGGTACCACCCCTAGCACACTGTGTGAGCTAAGAGGTAGCTATGAAATGATTAGTTTTTAATCCTCATTCTTTTACTCTTAGCAACAGGTGAAAGTAAACGCTAAGCCAAATATTTATTTTAGATCTAAGACGGAGTATGCTCAAACTAGTGTTGGTTAAGAGAAACGAGATGTTAGGCAAAATAACAATGCTAATCAAAGACCATCTATGACAATATTAATGTACTACTCATGAGAACACAATTACTTTTGATAAAAACATAATCCAGATTTAAAAACAATAAAAGCAGCACATTTTGCTCAACAAATATTTCCCAAGCCGTTAACTACACTTAAGGCATTGTGCAAGACTGTAAATGAAGATAAAATATTACCCCACTACACGTGTAGGTTGCTTGCTACTATTTTAATTCTACTAAAAGGTGTAAACACTATTCGCTTTAGTGTGACCCTGATTCCATGAACACAGTGAATATTCACAAAGCCAGGGATAGAGGCCAGGGTGCTCTATTAATGGAACTTCTAGCTCTATTACCAAGTGCTAATGATAATGAGTATCATAAAGCAGGAAGCTTTGATTCAAGCAAGTGATTAGAACTGATGATACAAAGGTAAACAGAACTCAACAGAATTTGCCAACTTGGCTTCTAGTCTATCGTTAGCCATAACTGATATCTCAGAAATAATAGCATCGCTCTGACATCCAGGAAGGCCATCCCAGTGAGAATTTTGCAGAGTGGCAAAAACACAAGTCTAATGGATGATACAAGTGATTCTCAAAAAAAAAAAAAAAGAAAGTTGCCTGCCAATGCCTAATACCTCCTTTCCTACAGATAACTGGAGAAATTAAAACTTTTTTTAAAATTTACCCCCTTTTTTACAAAAATTGAAGCTTTCCAAAGGAAGCCTGCCACAGGGCAAGCTCAAAGAATAGGATCTACAGTTTACTGAACACCTACTATGTACCTGAGCTTCACAGGTGTTTTCTCATTTCATCTTCCTGACAAATTCTCAAGTGTTCTTGTCCCCATTTTAACACTGAAGAAAATAAAGGTAAGGGATAAAGTGACTCACCCAAGGTCACAAGACTAATAAGTGACAACAACAGAATCTCAACTCAGGACCAATCTTTTAACTCCCCCAAACCCCTCAACTCCCACCAGAGTTCTGCAATGCCAAACAATACTGGCTGGTACAATGGGAAGAGAAAAATGCTGAAAGAACAATTATTTATATTTTAAAGAAAGCTTGATTTTTTAGGGAAAAAATCCTAAGTCAACTTTAATTTTCATATTAAGGAGACATGATACTGGAGTATTTCCACTCTTTCCCTCTTGGATTATAAAGGGAAAATTTTAATAAATTGGAAAGGTTTTGAATACAACCACAACATCCTTTTTATAATCAAAAACTGCTTCCATGATCAGGATAACAATTTTTTTTTAGATAATCTAAGCATACATGATAGACTTTTTTTCTCAATTTGGCACTGCTGACGAGTTTTTCTACTATTTAGGAAAAAGAATTAACTTTGAAATTGGCTGTAAGGGAAAAAAAATCCAGCGCAAAGTAAGTTTAATAGTCCTCTGAAAAGTGCACTTTAAAATTTGGAACTAAAAACAAGAATCATCAAAAGAAAACTTCCATCACCACTTTATTACATTCAACAGAGTAAAAAGAATTCTTAAAGTGAGTATTCTCTAGAATGTAACGGAAATTCTAATGAATTCATCAAAAATTTGAAGTGCCAAGTCCACACATAAATCTTGATTTTGCTATAGAGTTGACTGCTTGTTGGTTTAAGACCTCCCATAAACAGTGTGAATCTATCTGTTTATAGATAATAAACCATCTATGGACAGCACTAATCAGATTAAACTCGAGGTCTATCTTGACAAAACCATCGTTTTACAGAAATACATAAATCATGTACCAAAAACTCTATAAACATGGCACATAGCCCCACTCATAGTTTACTTTTTTGTGGTATATTCTTGACTTAAATTTCTGTTACATAACATTTAAAAAAAAATTTATCAATGTAAAACTATCCTGGCTTAACAACTCTAAAAAGTTTTTCCTTGCGTTCATTTGGCAGTTATCAAAGTGTGCATGTACACACAGGCACACACACATACGAAACTCTATGTATATTATATATGCATTATTAAGGAAGAGACAAATGACTCATCACAAGAGCATGAAATCAAAGAAAGTATTAAGGTTTGAAAGTGAAGAGAAACAGGTAACTCAAAACTAAATTCAAATTATGATGATATGTTTACTTAGGTAAGCCCAAGATAATCCATACATCTCTTATTCACAGGGAAAAAGTCAGACGCATGAATATTCTATAAAGTCCCAATGCAAAATCAGAAGGCCGTTCCATACATCCACATTTTAATCTGTTATAAATTAACTTGAGTGAGATCAAATCATGAAGCCATCCTGACTGCTACATGTAACATGCACAATTACAACCCAAGTCAAATCGTACACACCCTCAGTAACCATACCTCAAACAAGTGGAACAGTGGAGGACCAGGCTAGAGTTTCCCCTGGAGAGGGACAGGGGTCAGGGCAATCTGCAAAATGGCTATATCTGAGACAACTACAAAACCTGAGAATGTCCTCAAACCCTAAAGGTGCTCACACGGCTTCACAACAAAGTCCCTTTACAAGATCCACAGCCCAGATGACCTGCATCTTTCAAACTGTCCTATTTCCAGAATTCCTGATTTTAAATCACACTGGAAACCTTTGGCTGCAACTGAACTAGAATGGTTCTGCTTCGCCCTTCTAAACACCAAGGAGGGGGGAAGAACAGTGCCATACTTAATCCTGTTTTGTTTCAAACTCTCGGACCTTCTGCATTCCAAAATTGTATCCCTCTGACTAATATAAACCGTTATGAGAGAAAAGGTTTTTAAAAAAAACAAAAAAAACAAAAAAAACCCACACACCCCAAAGCAGCCAGTGAGAAGGAATGAGGGAGTAGTACTGGTAACATACGGTACCATGAGCTGCAGTGGCCTCCCCGTCAGTGGTGCAAGGGTCACAGATCACTCCTGGCCTTCGGGCCGACAGCAAAGCACAGCCCAGGGAGGGGGGGACAGGGACCGGGCGGGGAGGGGCCCCTCGCTGCTCTCGGGCAGTTTACACAAGAAGGCAGCTCAGCTCCTTTCTGGCGCATTCCTCCTCTCTATCTCCCAACCTCTCTGCATGTGTCCTGCCGTATTTTCTTCAGCTGGTAATTGTCCGGATGGCCAGACTTTAAACAGCCACAGTTTAGGAAAAAGCGAAACCCTTCTAAGTGACCATCACAGCAAATCAGCTTCACGCTGGTGGGTAAAATTTTCCAAGGGAAGTGTTCTTCTGATAGTTCCTGAGTCTCTAAGTGCCCCCCCTCGCCCCCGCCCTCACGGGCCGCCACACACACTCCCCTAGAGGGCGAAATGCACTGTGGCAATAAAACATTCATGCGACTTGGAATTTTAACACAATGCCATTTCCCTAGTTTAACCTGAAAGGAATGCACTAGTCACAACAGACTACATCATCCTGCCATTAAACCCTGCCAAGGAACCGCTTTTTTGGCCCTCCCGGGCCAGCTTTGACGGGAAAGGAGTACACAGACCCACACACTGAGCACAGAGGGGCCACCTCTGCTTCCTTGGCAGGGCCCAGCAACACCCTACTCTTGAACGTGACCCCTGACCCCTTGCATTGTGACCGGCTTGTGATGCGTGTGTCACTCTGGCACTTCTGCAGAGCCACACACTGCGCTGGCCGTTGGCGGCTCCCTCTCCACAGGACTTGGGCCGACGCCAGAGGTTCTCTCTTCTTATTAGTGCTACTATTGAAAGGCTCGTGTTGAAGGTGGGGAGGATTTTGCCGTGTGCTGGAGAGGGGTCTGTTTCTCCTTTTCCTTTGTTTGTCTTAGACTTCTTAAAAAACAAACTTTGCATTTGCATTCATAATTAGGTTATGATTACTGACAAACTGGTTTGCTTTGGGGACTACTTATCAAAGCTGCCAGTTCTTCCGCATTTAAGTGACATTTAATTTAGACTTACAAAATACAAAAACAGAAATTATTCTGACTTCTCTGGAGAATTTTAGAGGAAAACTCAAAGGTGTTGAACTCTAAAACATCCACACTTAACCATTTCATGTTAAAGTACCATCACACAACAATCAAGGAATAAATTAGTTTTTTGTTGTTTTTTCTTAAAACCCTAGATGTATTGATTTATTACTTGTGCAGAGATGTCTGCCTTCCAAGGAACAGAAGCGACAAACTAAGGGACAAGGAAAAACATGTGTACAACAAATGAAAAGCTGAAAATCACATTAAAGGTTTTTAACTGTTTAAAGTAATTTTTAACTCTGCTGTGATGCCAGTTTGGCCCTTTAGAGCCGATCACAAAAGTATTGATTTTTATTAGTTTTGGAAGTTACAAGACACCGTAATTTTGCCCCTCCAACATCCTTCTTCCTTTATCCTCAACTTCTCTCTCAATACTAACGTATGCCTTCCAGATTTTTCTACTTTTCTGATTTTTTTTTTTTTCCCCTTTTCTCATCATTAACTATTTTCATATGGGGCACTTTCACTTTCAACTTTGCCCTACTATTTTGTCTTCTAATTCATCCTCTCTACTCAGGTCACAGGCCATTCCAAGAAGTGGCAAGTCCCTCCTTCTGGCCCTGACCCTGAACTACAGCCAGGTGAGCTGATTATCCCTGCAAAAGGCAGAAGGTGTTCCAGCTTTAATCTCTTAGAATGAGGCCACATCCCCTTCCTGCAACAACTGAAGAACATCTTACTTCATCTAAGAGAACACCCAAAATGATGATCGCTATCAGGTTAACATGCACATAGAAAATAAAGCCAAATTGTCTCCTTTAGCATAAATTTTGTCTCCTTAGTAGCTGGAATTAGTCTTAAGCCCCAGTTAAAAGACTTCTTTTTCCTTTCCTTTAAACAGAAATTATCATGCCTTGAAGAGTCATTCTAATCCCAAACCATGTTAATTCTAGCTAGGAGGACAGCAATTAATTAAAAAAAAAAAGGAATTATACCCGACTTCGGGAACTGGGGGTGGGAAATCAAGCCAACAGTGAAGCAAAGATTATCAAATCCTATGTGAAATATTTCCATTTCAAAATGTAAATGCTGAAATCAAACTGTCATTTTAATCTATATGAAACAACAATAGAGACATTTGATTTTTTCAAGTAATCTGACTTATTACCAATGTATATTCAAATTCCAGTTTTTATGGTACTAGAGGGAAATGTAGTGAAACTGCAGACAGCACCACTTAAAGCAATGAGATTAAAATCGCAGAGGATAATTTCTATTTAAGTTCAGACAGATACACTTTTTTGCTCATATCAAATTAATCAACACAGTGATCTCAAAGCATCTTGGCCCAATATCCAGAGAAAGAAGAGTGAAGGTCTGTGATTATGCACATGCAGCATGTTAAACCTCTCAACTGTGATGCGGTTCCTCTGAAGACCTCTGGAACTTTGAGACACATTGCTAAAAATAAGCAATAGCCCATCCCTTATTTCTAAATAAAAAATTGTCACCCGATTTTATAATCTTAATACTGCTATGGTACAGTGATGCATCATGAGAAAGTCATATTTTTATAGGAAATTGTACCAATACAAATAAGGAGAAACAGAATCATCCAAAACCTGCTAGAAAAGAAAGTTATATCAATAAGTTCACTGAATTGCATAAAGTTGTACAAATCCAAAAGTTTTGCAGAAATATAAACATTGTAGAGGGTACATGGTGTATGATCAAATCTGTGATAACCATGAGTGATTTTCATTTTCCTTTAACCAAAAGAAAACATTACTGTGTTAAACGGCACTTAGAAATACAAATTTTAAAGTTTTGTAAGTTACCGTTTAGCTTCTAGAAAGCAAAATAGGTGAGATGTTTCTCACCAACTCCTATTAAGATGAGCACAAACAAGCACGTGTTAATCTATTCTTCTCAACAAGAGTCTACTTGGAGCTACGGGATTCGCTAAATCAACCACCCCTAGTCGTCCCGCCACCGACCCGTCCCCACCACACACACACACACACACACACACACACACACAGTTAGACTCGAACCCTGAGTGAGGGCAACCCTCAGAGGCAACAAGATGAGACAGGAAAGGAAGTGTGTGGATAGAAGAGGGAAGGAAGAAAAAGGAAAGAGAGGCAGTAGGATGAAACCAGACTGAAAGAAACACAAGCAACAGGAAAGAAAAGGACGAGAGAGACAGAGAATGAGGTGGGGAGGAGCAAAATGGAAAGGGAGAGAGAAGGGGAAGAAACTGCAGGGAAAAAATGGATGGCTGGGGAGAGAGGAGGTACCAGAGCCCCACGACACAACAGTGGATCAAGCAGCTGGCTGGAGATGCTAATTCAGCGCTTTAACAAATCAATGCCACTTGAAAAGTACAATGCGAGCCCTCACTGGGTAGATGTCAGGGGACTGAGAAAATGCATTCTCAAGTATTTCACATTAAGAGGGAATAATGTGTTAATTTATAACTCTTCACCCTCTACACTTGGATTATCTATCTGTGTCAGCGATTTGACTTCTTAAATTTATCAAAAAGGCACGCAAAGGGAGGCAGCTCTGGCTGCACCACTGGGAAATGAAGTTTCAGAAGAGCCTGTCCTGGGCAGCCCTGCGGTTCTTTTCACTTTCCGATTTGGGCTGAAGTGTCAGTGGGGGTGGCAGGAAGGAGCGAGCATTTGAAGGCAAGATCGAGGGAGGAGGGGATCTCCTGGTCCAGTTACTAACACAACCCAAGGAAAGGCTTTCTTGGCCTGTGGTTGATTGCATTAGGTACCATCCGTCAAAAGTGACACAGAAGAGAAGGAATAACTTGAATCAGCAACCCCGAGCTGCCATCGTCAGAATTTACTTTAGGGAAACTTACTTAAGTCTCTCGGCACACCCAGCGGAAGAGAAGCTGCTGACAATTGGGCTCTAATTAGACAGTACTCTCGCAATGCCACCGGAGCCCCATAGACAGAGCTTATCAACATAGGAAGGGAAGGGAGGGCTAAGTTTATTTTATTTGGTTAGTTTTGAGAAGGGGAGGGGAGATGTTGAAGAACTGATATATTACATCCCAGCATTCAGGAGCCTAACGTTTCTTTCTTAAGAAAATCCTATTTTATTAAACATCAGATTCTCGTAATCATTTCCTAATTGTTCCTTAATGTAACTTTAGCCAACTTTTAATATAATTATAACACAGCTCCTAACCAGATGGATAGAAAGACTCTTAGTATTTTTTGCTGCCAAAATTAAAGCGTTATCAGACTCAAGTTTTCAGAGTGCAAGCATTGTCAAGACACAAAGGCAAGTGTGTTAAAACTGTAGAATAAATAGAAGAGAGTTTCAAGAAGGTGTTTTAATTAAGGTGACAGCTTCAAAGATATGAAGGGGGAAAGTGATTATTACATATAAAGAAAAAAAAAAAATGACCAGATTTTAACTGCTCTGAGTTTCACTTTAAGATTGTTTAAACTACACACAGCAGTGTTTTAAACTGTGGGGATATTTTTATTTGCTACTCGTACAATTGCAACAGAAACATTCTCTTATTTTCGGGACATTCATATATAAATGAATGCTGATGAATGGAAATGAGATGCTATACATGATGGGCAACGTGCAACGTTTAGTTTCAAAAACGCAAAGTTACCTCACTCACTGAAGCTTGAATCTCTTCCCTTCTACAACTGGGCACTAAAAGAAATGAAAGACAATGACAGACCTACTTGTTTCTATTGGCTGAACACCACCTTCCAGAGAACTCGTGACAGAAAATAAACATTCTTTCCATCTCATGTTCTGCATCTTTTCTATTACACAGCTACTTTTTAAAATGAATATTTGATTAGAAGCTGAAGTTATAAATAGCCAGAAATTTTACAGCTGCACTGAGCCAAAGGATTAAAATGTCCAAAATAGTGTGATTACTTAATGAATGTTTTATTTCTTCCAAAGGAGAAAATTAATAAGGAATTTCCTAGGTAAAGAGCGTAGAGTACATTACTTTCCCTTTTCATATAATCTTAGGAGACAGACTATATATTCTGAATTCCATGCAATGGCAGAGAATCATATGGTATGCATTTCAAGGGCCTCTATGCCCTGAGAGTAGGATTTGTCCTATCCCCGGTTTTTGCATGAATTACCATTACTGTCTGTCCCACCCATGCCATCCCCACGTAAACTATCTATTCTTATCATTATGGTAACATTAATCCCATTCGCCCCTCCCCCTCGCCCACCACACTCACCTAAGGGGTTAAAAGACTTCAGTACATTTGTGACTTGTCAGTGACATATAATACCCAGGTCCTTCATGCAATCAACTTTTACTTGACATGTATTTGCTCATCACAGGACCCGCATTACTACTGGGAAAATGAAGAAAAACCTAAATTAACACTTGACATTCAATATGGTCAAGTCCTTAATTGGCTGGGCTTCCTGAGAAAGCAATTTTCTATTCCCCAAACTGTTCGCGTGTCATGTGTGGAGTGCAGCTCTTGGCCATCACTGCTGTCCCTCGCTCCCTCTAATGAGAGCAGATGAATTAGTGCTACGTGACACGATTTGAACAGGGCTTCCTCCTCTTCCCCTCCCCCCAATCTTTCTCCTATACCAGTGACAGCTGTGTGGCAAGGGAAAGAAAGAAAGAGAAATGCAAGAGCAAACAATCCTGTAAAGGATGATCATTTTTCTTAAATGAACCTTAAATGTCTTGTTGAAACTCCAGAACAACAGGGTCATTTAATTGTGGAGGTGGGGAACAAAGATCAGGGGAATTATCTGGCTATGGTTGATTTCGGTTGTATTAACTTCCAGCATGGTTCTTCCATTCCTGGCTAGTTGCAGTACTAGATTGCACTGGTCTAATTAAAATGGAATTTACATCGACTTAAAAAAGTTTTTTTTTAAAGGTCTGGAGAATGGGTCAACTAGAAAAAAAATGAACAGCAGAAAATGATTATTATTCTAAGATAAACATACCCCTGGATTAAAGAAAAAGATCTTTTCAACAAATGTTTAGGTCTCAAGAACCTACAATACAAAACTATGTCACTATACTTTGCTTTCAAATAGTGTTCAGAATCTGAACTTAATGCTAGTCACTGTATTTTAAATCATTTTGTTTAGTTCCCTTTGATTGTTGAATGTTTGCAACAAAAGCTATTTGAACACTGATTTCATTCTGCTATTTTGGAGAGAGAGGGAACATAGTCTGCTTAATATGTGCTTATCTAGCTCAGTAAGAAACAACTGAGGACTTCCCTGGTGGCACAGTGGTTAAGAATCCACCTGCCAAGGCAGGGGACATGGGTTCGAGCCCTGATCCAGGAAGATCCCACATGCCGCAGAACAACTAAGCCCGTGCACCACAACTACTGAGCCTGTGCTCTAGAGCCCACGAGCCACAACTACTGAGCCCATGTGCCACAACTACTGAAGCCCGTGTGCCTAGAGCCCGTGCTCCGCAACAAGAGAAGCCACTGCAGTGAGAAGCCCACGCACCACAAGGAAGAGTAGCCCATGCGCGCCGCAACTAGAGAAAGCCCGCGCGCAGCAACGAAGACCCAACGCAGCCATAAATAAATAAATAAATTATAAACAAACAAACAAAAAAGAAACAACTGAAAGGAAGGTAGGTCAGAATTTGCTCTGTTCAGAGATACTAAAAGGTAAACTGAAGGGATTTCTGAGTCTTCACTTACTCATTTTGAAACCAAAGAGGAAGTAATTTTAAATGCCTAAATTACTAAACCAATACGATTAGGACCAAAAACAACTAGAGGAAGTACGAATATGTGGCAGATCACACATTTGGGAAAGTAGTCAGTCCAAAGGACATGCATCAAGTGAAAATAATTAGTTACTCACACCTTAGCACTTGGGATCTTCACTCATCTTTTTTAAACGAGAGCTAAAGCAAAGGTACTACCGGTGCACTAGAAGGTATATCAAGATTGTACCGGTGCCACAAAATCAACATAAGCATGCAAAATACAAAACTCTCTCAAGTACAGTTCCCCTGCCTCAAATAAATAGCTTGATCATTTATTAGTTATTCCTCATAATTCTGAATATAATTTAAGTAATATTTCAGTAAGAAAATTGTGAAGTAAATTTGAATACACAAAAATATGGTGAGGAGCTTCCTTGGTGGCGCAGTGGTTAAGAATCCGCCTGCCAAGGCAGGGGACATGGGTTCAATCCCTGGTCCGGGAAGATCCCACATGCTGCGGAGCAACTAAGCCCGTGCGCCACAACTACTGAACCCCCGCTCTAGAGCTCACGAGCCACAACTTCTGAGGCCCGCGCGCCTAGAGCCCATGCTCCGCAACTAGAGAAAGCCCACACACAGCAACGAAGACCCAATGCAGCCAAAAATAAATAAATAAAATAAATTTATATTAAAAAAAGATGGTGAAACCCACTTTTGCACTCTGTTTAAAGTTATAATCTAAAACCAAAAAAAAGTTCTTTCCACATTTTATATTCGTGGGAAATAACATGAAAGGAAATGAAGTTTTATACGGTTTTTCTTAAAAAAGAGTCAATTCATAACATGATTTTAAATACTGCTATGCTGACAGAAGACAAGCTGTAATGTAAGGAAACTTTTTGGACCACCTTTGATCTTCTACTTTGTTGGAACATTATCGTTTTGGATAATATGAAAACTCTAAAAGATGAGAATAATTTAGAAGTATTTTCACTGAAGCAAAACAATGCAATGGACACCCACTCTGCATATATTATCCCTCTGGTGGCCAAAGCACCGATATTTCAAGTTAAGAAATCTTTCAAATATACTTGAGACAGCTTGTGATTGGGCATTCTATTAGGCACCTAAAAGAAGTAAATAATTTGGTATTCTGGAAAAGCAGCTCAGTCGAATACATCCAGTTAACTGCTACAGTAGCATTATAATCACTGAGCAACAAAGGGCAGTGTATTCTGCCAACAGCTTTAGGGTGACCTTTGCAATGCTGACTAGTCCGTCAAGTTCCATCTCTGAGATACACGGTACAGACAGGGGTGGTTTATTAACTGAGGTAGGAACTAAGACCAGGAGCCTCCGAAAGGGTAGGCATTTCACATTCAGGAAATGGGGAATTCCTTTCCCTCAGAAGAAAAGCTGAGCACCATGAGATCAGGCTGGGCAGCCCCCATATTCTTTCCCAAAGCGCTAGCCTTCTGTGGTGTAGAAACTCCCAAGTATTAGGACAGCATCAGCATCTTTTCCCATCCTCCCCTACATTTCTAAAAACTGTAATGAAATTCCAACTGGGAATTGGTAAAACGGGATCAATGACTTTGAGCTCTAAGAATAAAGCTGAAAAAGAATGTTGACATCATCTCAGAGCTTTAAACAAATTGTGCGGAGTCCTGCCTTATCTGGGGTACTTTCCAGCCACTGCTAACAGGGTGGACTGACAATTCAAGGGGGCAACAATCAGAGAGATGACTGCACTGGACCCGAAGATTGGATCACCTGTAGGAAAGTCAACCTTTTTGACTCAAGAAAGGCACTTCTTGATTTAAGAAAGTTAACTGTGACTATGGCAACGTGACATGCTTAAACTTGATATTCTCTTAGGGGTGAGCAGGCTTTGAAGCTCATAATAAACTTAAAATGGCTCTGTGGAATGTTAAGGCTTAATGCAGATGCTTGGTGCTACTGTCATGCCTACACAAAAAGAAGTCGACCTGGAAATAACTGCATTAACGGCTCCAGGGTATTTAAAATGGAAGGCTCCCCCTCTCCCTTTTTTATTAAGAGTTTTACTTTGAACCCTAAGAAGAAGCTGCATTAAGTTTCCAACTTGTTTAGCACAGCTCAAATTAAAATACTTACTCCAGTTTAGAAAGGCATCATGTTTGCCACCCACCGAGTACATGTTACCCTCACGTTACACCATTCGCGAGAAGTATAAACACAGCGGAGAAATGACTGCTTTAAAATAGCCTGGCACATGGAACAATAAAACTATTTCTCAAATACAAAGCACAAATGTTATTTTATAAAAATGAAGAGCATCTAAAAGGGTATATTCTTTTATCCTCCATTCTTCACCACCCTCTTAACCGCAGTGCTTCCCTCCCCTGTATTAAAGATATTTTATCTATTCCCAGTTGAAAGGCTTCTGAAAGTGGTAAGTCCCAGCTGTGTTGATGCTGAACTTCTTGCACATGGCACACCAACGTCATTCTGACACACGTACAGATGCTTTGTAACAAGCTGCACCAGTCACTTGAGTTGAAATACCTGACTTGCTATATAAAACAAACTGTTGTTACTCTCTGGTCTTTCCTCCAGTTCAGCTCTTCTCTGCTGTTTTGGAAGCAAACCAACAGCTTGTTAATGTTGACATCAGTGATGACTCCCTTCTGATTGGTGTCTGACACTGTCCAGCAATGCTGTTCAACAAGACCCTAGACAGAACCTAGGCACACAGAGGCCCTGTTTGCAGATCATTTTAACAAGATGTTCTTGTTTCCTGTTCCCACGAAAATCAATAACAGGATGACTTTCAATTTGAAATTCAAACCAATTAATTACCTGTTTTGTTGAAAATGTTGATATCTGATTTCCCTAGAGAATTTCAATTATGACTAGATTATTTCTCTTAAAGAGCCCCTCCGAAAAATTTAGAAAGACACTGAAAACCTCATCTTATACAACATAAATGATGTTTTCTTGAAGCTCGTATACAATATTGGTCTTGTACAAATTAGTACGGGGAAGTTTTGCCTTGTGGTCCCATCTCTTCCCCGTGACATCATAATCAATTGCCTGGTAAATTATTGTGTTCCCACAAAGATTCAGGGCCAAGAATCCACTGCTTAAAGGTGAGATGAAAAGCCCTTTATAGTTGAATTCAGCTTTTCATATATACATCAGTGACTGACACAAATCATGGGATTCTTTTCCAAATTTAGAAATCTCCCCTTCCTTCCCTAGAATTCTAAAATTCTTACTTTTCTACCTTTATTAAAAGTCTTTGTCCATTTTTTGTTTTGCTCATGTTTGATTTTTCTTTATATGTGGGTCATAAGAAGAAAAGCTATACATCAAAACTCTCAGCACCAGAAATATATTTACTAAACTTTTTTTTAAATTGTGAAAAAAAAATGAAGAATTCAGTCTCATCCCAGTGGGGAATTCCCAAGATGAATGCTCACATGCAATGAAACTATTATCTTCATCCTTTAAAATATTACCTAAAACAGAGGTTTCTATCTGGCAGCCAGTAGGCTGAATATAGCCTACAGATGAGTTTTGTTTGGACCACACACTTTTAAAAACATTTGAAAAGGTTGCCAAGATTTAAAAATCAGGAGATTCTGACATAAAAATCTGGATTTCTGACTTCCCATTAAAAAAAAAGAGAGAGAGAAGAGGAAGACCTCACAACATTGGGCCTGCATTCCCACCTGGCAACAACCGGTTAGAGCTGGGGAGCTGCTACCTCACTGTGGTTGACACAAGGGCCTTCTGGTCCACCACAGTCCCCATCAGATTCACTCCTCTTGCTTTGTTTACCTTACTTCCTCATGGCCCCTTTGGGCAACTCCTGATCTTTAAAATGCCATACTACTCCAAAGAGGGTTTACAGAGTTTGTGGAAGAAAAAGAGAAGGGTGTCTTCTCTTTCTTATTTCATGGGCTTACACAATGTAAAACAGTGGGTAGATTTTACTTCAAAATACAGTTGTTCAATCAAACATCAAGTGCAAAGCAAACTCCTTTTCATAATTAAAAAAATTTGTAAAGCAAATCCAAAACTGATGATCTTGTCTTACACAGTGGTTCAACAAAACATTTACACTAGTTTTCAATCAACCACATTCTTCTCTGCAGCCCAGAAAACGTGCTCAGGTCAAACTATTACTGAGATCTACATCCATTTTGTTCCTTCACATGTTAACACTTCTGCACTTCCTTTCTTGAACGATCATGTACTTAAGTGAAAACTGACCCTAATATGAAAATAGAATACATCTTCAAGGTAAATTTTAAAAGTCAACATTTAGGATGCATGAATATTATCATAGCAAATACTCATCTTTACTGGCTCCACATGTATGCCGCAATCTGACATTTATACTTATATTAAATAGACATTATTGCAGGTTCAATGACCCCAAAAGTCATGGCATATTTCTTTAAAAATGATTATTACCTAATAAAAGCAGATGTCTATGACAAAGTCACCAAGCACTTCTATTTGCTTTTTTTCTTAACTGGAAGCAAGTGCAAGGAGAAAGTCTTTTCTATTTCACTATTTCCAACGAACCACAACAATATAGTTCTTCTGTCTATTAACAGAGTTTACAAACAAATTAGAAATACCCTATTTAGCAGAGGAAAGTATCTTTTCCCTTCACCAAAGGATATCAACAGGCTATCTCTGCTGTACTGTATGGCTCAGAATGCACTAAATATGCTATGACCAGCCATATTCCAACTTATTAAAAAGAAAAAAAATGTAAATCAACTTTAGGAGAGTGTTTGCAAATTATGTTTCATCGTTGGCCCGCATTCTTGAAAGATTATTTTTCAATTAGGTGTTTCCTTCCTAACAGACAGGCATTTTTCTTCCAGTTTAACCTTAAGAAAGTAACCCTTGAACACATGCCAAATTTACTTCACAATCAAACTTTAATCCCCAAAATCTCTTGATTCTTAACAACTTGAACAACTTTAAGTAAACAGTTCACAAAATCATAATGATCATACTGCATTCCTTAACACCCAGTTGACTAGGAAAAGAGAAAATGCCGTAAGTATGAGCTCCATAAATAGTCTTAGGCCCGATAGCTGAACAACAATGTGATATACTCCTTTTGGGAAGCATTCTTCCTTAATATCCATTATGTTTGAAATTTGAGCAATTAGAAGCAGACACCTGGAACTCAATTATTAATTTACCTCTCCCCACCCCTTTTACACTTCTTTTGAAACCATCTCTTAAGGTGCTTCTTAAAGAGATGACCCCGTGGGATAGCATGCATGTAACGGTTCACATTATTTTCTTTAAAACATCTTGGTATAATCTAAGACTAAACATATTCTCTTTCTTCTTTAAGAGTATCACTTTATAAAAAATTTTAAATTTCTCAAATGACTAATGAGTAAAATGGTAAAAAACAAAAATTAAAACAAGAGTTCTAGGAGAAGTATTGATATAATTCACCACATTCATGTTGATTTATCTACTATAACATTTTAGAAAGGGGAATTTTATGGAAAAACACAGCTAATTCCCATCCATGATGACCAAAGTTTTAAAATTTTCTCCTCAGGTTCACATGGCAGCTGACTGCAAATACATAAAACAGTTCTAGAAGACTCCTGATTCGTTTATTTTTGTTTGCACTTTATTGTGTTAAGATAAAAAATAAAGCATGAGATAATGAATGTTTAATATTATTTAATCTATATTCTATGGGGATGAAGGTATTACATTCACTTCTTTCTATGAATCACTGATTTCTAGGAAAGGGTATCTAAAAACTAGGCTTACACTGAGGCCCATTTCAACATTCTACATTTGTTTTAAAAAGAGAGAGAGAGAGAGAGATAGAAAGAGAGAGAGAGAGACCAAAAGTACAGGCATACCGGCACACAAAGAACAGTGGGTCATCAGCATACTCAGAAGGCAGGCAGCAGTTGGTTTACAAAGAAGTTATTAAAAATAGTTATTTGCACAAGTAAAAACTAGCACTTCTCACTTTTAACCAAAAGGGTGTTTTTAATATAATGAGCATCCAAGCTTCTCTGGTCATGAGAAAACCTGGAATATATTATACAAGCATGAATGTGGCCCAGGAAGCAGTATATGAGATGTGCTTGCTATCGACAGCTTAACACTTCATTTTCATTACTCTAATCTCACCACAGGCTGTGAACACTCTTTTTTTCTTATGTGAACAACAATGGTGCAAGAAAAACCAAGCTGACAGGCAGGCGGGGTTCATTAAATGCACAAGGCCTTTATTCCCATAACACACCTCACCTATATGAAGCCAGGGTTCGGGCTCCCATGCTGGCTACTGAAACAAGCTCTCCCAGATGTTGGACTTCTCTCTCGATCCCTTCCCTACTTCATTTATAATAAACGTCAAAAAAAGAGTCAAAATGGAAAAATTCTTTTTCACAAGGAACTCCGTTTAACAGACAATAGGATTGGTACGATATTTTAAGATTTATTCAGTCCCTGGTTACTTTCCAAAGTTGTCCAAGAAAACAAAAAAGTGGTTGGGAAGGGAAATGATGAGATGCCTGCAGTTCAAGTCAGAGTCTAATCTTGGTATCTCCATCTCAGTTTAGTTCTAACTCATTTGAGGATAACTGCAGTTTTTCACTGGTTGAAAATGGCAATTCACAAAGTAAGAATCAATCAAGCTATTTCCCAATGAATGACACTGAGCTTCCCCAAAAAGCTACCCTCAGGGAGCAAAAAGGCTACAAAGTAAGGAATCATTAAAATGACATTCCTAACATGGGGAATTCCTTTTTAGGGTGAGCTATCCATACACTCATTGCATTTGAGGCAGCCACTGCCAAAACCTCAACAAACCTAGAAATGAATCACTTAATTCCTACAACCAACCAAAGGACAGGTGTACACTTCCTGCCTGTCTGTGTACCGCATACAAATGCACTACCACGTGACATTGTGGGGTTTCAGATTTTTTCCAAAGCAAGACAGTAAGTCTTTCCACAAAGTCTAGAGCAGGGCTTTGGTTTTGGTTCTTTCTGGTACTCTAATATTTATACCTAAAAAAAAAAAAAAAAAAAGAATAAAAGAAAAGCAATATTAGATAGAGCCACAAATAACCTACCTGACTCTTGAGTTATGTTCTGACATGAGGTCAACAAGGAGGCGACTTCATGAATATGCTCAGCGTATAATTACTGTTCCATTTCTTGCAAGTGGCCTCCCAGTCATGTCCACTGCCCTCCAGCATTGGCAGAGGGCACAGGAGTGGGCAGCTTTCTTTACCTATGCCTGATTAGGTGCCCCAAATAGCCATCCTAATGATTTAAGTCAATGAAATCTTTCTTGCTTAAATTTTAATGGAAGAAAAAAAAAAAAACATTTTTAAAACCCTAGTGATGGACGTTCCCATTTTAATATTAGCTGTGTTATTATGTTAAGCCAGCTGAAAGTAATTATTTTCGGCATGTAAAATATTCATTATCCTGAAATTTTTCTTTTTAAACTCCCAGTTCAGGTACTCTGATCATCAAGTATGAGTCCTGAAGAACTGTCTAGAAAACAAATAGCCACTAAAAGACACCTTAATAAAGTTGAAAAATTCATGACAGTCACACAAAAGCACAGCAGGTCCAGGACTGGAAGCTGTGTCTTTCCCATGTAGAGTATTTTCTAATCTTGTCCATTTTAACAGTCTCTCAGCTGTGTAGGACAATGAGTTAAAATTTATTAAATACAAAACAGTAGTGAATCCTCCTCATTGTGTTATGTATACTGCATGTTTTCAATTTCAATTTATAATGTCACCCATTAATATCAGCCCTGCCACGACTTCGATTCCTTTTTTTTAAATGTTCCAGTTAACTCTTATTAACTTCAGTTTGTCTCAAAGAGTCATACCTTCAACCTATTGATGGAAAACTTTACACGTTTTCCTTCTAACAAAATGCTCTCTTGCGCAGATGTAAGTCTAACTGCACAAAATGATAAAGCCAAGAATTACTTCAAAAAAAAAGAAAAAGAGAAAAGCAAAATCGCTATTCAGCTAAGTACCTTCTTACATGGTGAAGGATCCAACTGAACTGCCTTTCAGCGCCTTTGAATGATAAGCCTGGGCCCTTGGTAACACGTTTTTATCACGCCCAGACTTAGAGAACCCTTACAGAGCAGAACTCAGGACAGTCCTCCTGTCAGCACCTCCACAATGAGGACCACATCTGAGGGTGGCACCTCTTTCCCATCCCTCTGCCAGAGCGAGGTACTGCCTTTTAATTCCTTTATATTAGGGCAAATAGACCCATTGAAAGTAAGGAGAAATCCAGAAAAAGAAAAAAGAGGGGAAAGGAAAATCAAGTAAGAAATTAGGTCTATGGGAACGGAAATAGGAAGAAAGAACAGCCTAACCATGTATTTAGGTATTTAGGTCATTAAGTAAATGGCCGCCAACCCAACAGACTTAAAGCATCCCCTTCTCAACAACACACAAACCCTGAAGACAGCAGCAAAATAACACTGCAGTCTAAAAATACTGAGTAAATAAGATGTCAGATATGCTCAAGAGAATCCGTGCTACAATGAGTAACTTCCTACTGTTCAAGATTATTTTCATTTTCTTAACAGAAATGAAAAACTGATGAGCTTAATTAAAGAAAAACAAAAGGATATTATTTTGTTGTTAAAGGATCAATTCTTTTTTTTAATTGGAATGATGATTAATAAGCTGAGAATTTGATTTCTACGTTAGCCAGTTTGAATAATGCATTGTTTCTCCACAAGCATTCCCATTAAGAAAGGCTCTGTGGATGAAGAAATGATACAGCTCTTCCTCTCTTCTCCTGATCTCTGACTCTGTGGCATGAAATGCTACCCAGAGCATTTGAACAGAACAACACCGCACACCGCCCTCACGCAAAAGAACTCTAGTCATAAATTTTTCACCTTAGGGTTTGAATGTACACTATGAAATTTGCTAGGCTTCCTACAGGGAATGTACAAATTAAAAAAGAATCAATACTTTTATTTTTCCTAGTCTCTAAATTTCTTTTAAAACTGGGGAGGGAGAAGGCAGTACAGGTCATGCTCAGTGAGGAGATGGGGGTACCTCGGATGTCACCGCCCCAGGCATCATTTTCCGGACGTCATCTGTACATATTAAAACTTCCTGGAGCTTGAGTTGTTCAGAAAGTTTTTCATCTTATTTTTTTCGCCTGTTTACAATTGTATCTTACAGGAAAAAACTCCTTCTTCTACACAATGTCTTGCTTGTATGTCAGGATAGAAAGGCTGCTATGCCTGAGTTATGCCTCTTTTCCCTTATTTCTCTAAAGCTTAAAAATAGATGTTGAAGTTCCTTGAAAGGGTTTTTGACTCCCTTCCTCCTTCTCTCCCTGGTCCTTAAGTAGACGAGGATCACCAAGCAAAATGTGGAAGCCAGCTGCTTTTTGGGAAATAAAAATGGCATCAGCTTTGGCAGACAGGGATGAGATCAATCATTTCCTATGATCCCCAAACAATCTTCTCTCTGACCAAGGCCTGGAAAAGGGTAGTTGTGTAGCGGCAAAAACATACCACGAGAGGGACAAGAGGATTTTCACATGGTGAAGAATTCATTCCATGCACAGAACAACCCAGGCTCCAAACCTCACATGAAAGGAAATCTTGGAACCATTATATTCCATGTTCTTTGGAGAGTAACAAGCAGGGAGTCCCAGAAAAAATTTCTCTCGTGGGAAAAAGTCACCCCACGATTCACTCTCTTCTCCCTGCTACCACGAAGTTCCCTGACAATATTCCGTGGGAAAAAAGGAGTTAACTCCTAGTTCATTTCCAACACAATGATTCAAATTGTGGACACAAGCTAAAAGCAAATTCCAGTTTCTTGTCTCATTCCTTTTGATACATACATACATATGTGTGTGTGTGTGTGTGTGTGTGTGTGTGTGTGTGTGTGTGTGTATGTATATTCTAATCAAGCATCCCAAGTTCAGAAAATACCTCTTAGGCTGTACAGAGTCATTAGCTATTCATGTTTATAGGGAAAGTCCTGTGGAAAGCTTTGCAGACTGATGAAGGCAGGTGCCCAATCTAACTTTTAAGTGTGTGTCAGGCATATATAAGGTGGGGAGAGAGAAGCACTAGAATTCTTGTTTTTCGCTGAAGTGGATGACGCCAGCTCACTATCTGTAACAGCCCGTTCCTTTGGAATCAGCTCCCCGTGTCACAACGACCTGGCAAACTTGAATGCTTTCACTATCACTGGAGTCCTTGCAATCCTGCTTTGGCTGTGACCCATTCACTTTTGCCCCAACTTCTCCGAGATGCCTTACTCAGCATCTAATTAGTTAGGGAGGATTTGCCGCGGCTCTTAACCCTGACACAGAGTGGGAGGATGTGCTGCTGTGGGAGCCCAAATCTGTCCTGTCACTCCATTAATCAGATTTCCATAAAGCCACGCAAGAACAACAGAATTTATCAGTGAGTGTTCAGATACACCCATAAATGCAATTATAAAGAATACCTACAATTATAGAGATAAGATAGCTGCACCTTTAGGGATTGATTTTTCGACTGTGGTTACTTGACTCACCTTAGCAAAAGGCTTTACAAATTACACACACACACAGTCCCAGGGTGCAGATGACAGAAATGTGAGAAGAGTAATTTCAAAATGATCACCTACTATGTTCCAAGTCACTTAATGTATCGTGGTGAAAATAAACTTGAAATTTGTGCACAGATTTTTAATATATACCAATATATACCACATACACATCTGAGAATATGTTTGTGCCTGATCTGCTTTTACACGTATGTAAACACCACAAATAAGGCCAACTACTTTCCCCTCCCTTGCATTACAAATTAGACAGTACCTGTTAAGTGAAGTCTTCGTGTTATACGTAGACTTACAAAGTATAGGCCAGCACACGTACCTGTCTCTATGCTATAATTTGTATTTTAACAATTATCCACATATTCCTATTTTAGTGTTACATTATAAGAATGGATGATAAGAATTATATGTGAACATATGTCTACAGTTAAGACTTCAAAATAAAACACATTATCACTCAAATTAGAGAGGGGAACTAAATTGGAGGTAGCAGCCTACCGATTCAACAAGCTGAAATTACATGCCTCCTAATATAATATAAATATTTATTTTAGCATCATGACCGTAAGTTGGGTCAATTTAATCCTTTTTTAGTAAGACATGATTACTAAAACACACCGACTGTAAGAAGGGGAGTAAAAAGGGAGGAGGAAAAGTGCAGAAACCTAGGGATGCATGATGCCTGGCAGTGAAAGTCATTTTCAAAGACCATTAACTATCAACTGCTTTACTCAGGTCTCTGGTTAAATAAGAATACACATCCTCTGTTACAAGGGACGGGACGGCTGCACGAGTGGGATAGAGTTTAGAATAAAAATGTATTGTACAAACTAGAAAGAAGAATCAAACCACGATGCACAATTAGGCATCTGACTTGTAAGAAACACTGTCTATGTGCCTTTTAAACTGTTAATGAATAAACATTCAAATTATTTGGCCGGGGAGAGGGGGCAGGTAGGAAGTCAGACAAAACCACCATTTCCACTTGAAAATATAGATTCAACCAACGGAAACTGTGTTTGCCTATATGAATAGAGAGAACTAAAAGACTACTGGGAGAAAAATTCATTTCAAACCTGCTTTTAAATGGATTCCAGCAATGTTATTATATGTTTCTGACAATATATTTTATTTATCATTTCTCTGAAATGGGCTAGATTTTATATTAGTGAGAAAGTTTGCTTGACTCTGTCCTATCTCTGGTGAGCAGATGCTCTGGTATTAATGTAAATCACTGATTTAATTTTTAGCTTTCTTGGTTTGCCCCTCACCTATCTAGGAAATGATTTCTCTGGTGATAACTAACACATCATGCTAATGAGACAATCTAATGCACAATAGAAAAATGTCACTACTAATAATATTTGCATGAAGTTAAATAAAGCAACTGTAGGATAATGTCAGACAGTTGTTCTTTAACAAGACACAGTTTCACAATGAAATTATGTTGTTAATTTTGTTACATCATTGGGTGAATCCTAAATTACTACATAATGATGCACAGAGTCATTTATAATTCTAACTTAGTATTTCACTCGAGACTGAAAAGAGACCTTATTAAGGGATCCACATTTTATTTGAAACAGGTTAAATATACCTCACTAATAATAAAAGGTAAATGCCTCTAGTAATGTGTAAAAGTGTGGGCTCTAGCCCTTTACCTGCTATGGTTTCATTTCTGAAAAGATTTCAAAATATATTAGACTGTTGCATCCCTTGAGGTAGCTACAAAAATTTTATTTGCTATTCTTTCACATGCACAAAAGATTTACAGAAATCGAAAAATCGCCATTTAAAGCCTGATTAAAAACAACAACAACAACTTCCAAAAGCAGGCCTGATTTTGTGCTTTTAACAGTACTTTGTGAGGGTAAAATGGGCAAAATAACATTCTGGACTCTAGGAGATGAACAGAGAAGATGAGCAAAGGGTTTCTGGTTATTCTCGACCTGTCACTGATCAAAGTGACCCAAAGAAGAACTCCCTTTACAAAAGTCAAGAGTCATGCCCTTTAAGGTTACCAAATATCTGTCTGTATGGAAAAATATTATCCCTTTCGAAAACATCATACTCAAATACAGGAGAAAAATGTAGAGAGGCAGGAAAATGCAGTCAAACTGTCATATCTCAAAGTTTAGGGGAACAGACTTAGTTCCACCAAATCTAAATTGGCTTCAGATTGTATCTTTTTTGTTAGAATTACACAGACTGAAGATTTACATATTAGCAGATCTAACTTTGCTCATACAAAACAAAAGACAAAGATTTTCATAACCCTACTTCCTAAATTACCCATAGAAGATACAACCCTAGAATATTAAATTTCAGTATTCATGAGCTATTTCCCACTCTTAAGTTTTGCTGTAGTTAGATACTACGGATGGTGAATTCTCTGTAACTCAGTTTTAAAACCTGCTAGTCAGTCTTTTCTAATATTTAAAGAAACGATCAGGTAAATCCTACAGTTTTTCTTATTACAGAAAACTTTGAAATAAAAAATATGCCCAATAAATTGTATTCATTTCATGAGCTAAGTCAATTTTTTCTTAGAAATTAAAATAATCATAATATAGAAAAAAACATCTCTATGCCTTAGAAATACAAAATTCTGCAGACTTGATTAAACTGGACAAACTTTTACCTGCAGTAAGACAAAAGCTGGCTTAAGGTGTATACTGAGACTAGTAGTATTCCTTGAAACTGTTGGCTTCGCGAGATATCTTCCTTGCTCTGGCACATACACACACACACACACACACTCTCTCTGAATCAGCATTGCTGATGAACTATAGGTCAGGAAAATAAACATATTAAACATGTACAGCACATATATTTTTAGATTTACACAGTTTCAATTTAAGTTTACACAATATTTATACAAACTAAAATGTCATCCTAAAGGAGAAAAAAAAAACACGTAAACTCATACTCTCTTTCACATGCTTTCCAAAAATGCAGAGGAGGTTAAGCATTTAATAACCAGGACAGGAGAAAAAAGAGGGGGAGGGGAGTCGCCAATTACTTCAAAACCAAAAAATAAAGAAAATATATAAAATATAGTGAAATCACTATACTTTTTTAAATTGTGATTTTCTCCCTTTATTGTACTACTCTGTTTAGTAAATACTATAATTAATATTATATAGTTTCATACAGCACCCATAATGCATAAATTACTCCCCTATATTTCTACTCTTTTCATATAATCACTGATGTTCACTTTCACACATACATGCACATAGGTACACACACAAGAGATTTTTATACACCCACAGAGTGAAACAGCTGGATCAAAGACATCATAATGGCTTAGCTGTACAAGTTTCTGTCTCTGAGCGATTTCAATTTATTTTCCTAACTTTGATCCATCATTTATATAATTTACTTTTATTTGTTTTTTAGCTAAAATGTTTTCCACGACTTAAAGCCTCCTTAGATTCAAATCTACTTGGAAATGGGCTAGTGCCAAAGAAGCAATCTAACACCATCTATGTGGTTCAATAGCCATTTATCAATTGATCATTATCTCTATCTGGTTTTATTAACTCTTTTCTAGCTAGAGGGAGACCTAAACCAATCTTCCCTTTCAAAACACACACACACACATACACACGACCTCCACTAACTCAAGAAAACCCTGAAGATGACATCTAATTTTTAAAGTGCCAGAACAAGTTATTTGGTCCTAAGGTCAGTGAAAACACACTCTGTGTTCCAACCACGAAAAGAGCCACCCAGGCAGGGACGTGCCTCAGAAATACACCTCTCAAAGCACTCGGCAACTCCAAGGAGTATCTCTGGGAGGAAATGAACTCTTTAACTTGCAAGAATGGGAAATTGCACATAAAGAGTTGCATATTGGGTTTGTGTTGATTGCATTTAAATCCCAGCTTACTGTATCAGCAGTAATCAGGGTCCCTCTACAGGATATGTCAAAATACACCTTATTCAAATGCATTTATCCTATCCAGAACTGTGTGATACAGCTGTTCGCTAGCTAAATGCTGCAAAGCCCTGGCTCTCTGCACTATCTTTCGCAGATGTATTTCTAAACTTGCGGTAGTCTCCAGCCTGGCAAACTGCTTTCTTTCCTTCGTTACCAATACTTTAAAAATTGAATTAAGTGAATAAAGTATTTAGTTCTCATGAAGTCCTACAAACAAAATAGGTTTTTTAAAAAAGAACGCAGCTGCAGTATTTTTTTTAAATGAGTGGAGCACTCTCCGTTTTCTAACGGCCTCCATCTACTTAAAATCCCAGCGAACTCGTCAGTAATACTTTCGTGCTGTGCGGAGAGTAATATCATACTAACTCTTGCTGGTGGAGGCTTTTGAAAAGACGTGTCTGGGAGGGAGGCACCAGGGAACTTCCCTCCCTCGCTTGAGCACAGTCCAAGATGAAAGTTTCTGGGTTGTTTCCCTTCGCTTCCTCTCCCCCTCGCTCCCCCTCGGAGCCGCAGAGCCAGTGATTGTGCAAGAGGAGCCGGGCGCGCGGGGCGCGTAGGTACCACCGAGCGCACGGTACGTGGTACGAGCCGCGGACTCCGCTGATTAATGAGCAGTCGCCGGCGGCCTCGCGCGGACACGTCGGCTCTCCCCGCAGAGCCAGCGGCGGCGCAGCCGGCCAGCCCGAGGACGGCTCTGGGGAGGACGCCGAGGCTGCCCGAGTGTGAGTGCGTCGGCCGGAGGGCGGGCGAGCGGGCGGGCGGGCGGGAGCCGAGCGGGCGCTGCGGGAGCGAAGGGCGAGCGCGGAGGCGGCGGCAGCGGCAGCGGCACCGGCACGGAGGAAGTGGGAGACCGCCGGTGGCTCAGCCCGCCACACACGCCGCCTCCGCCCGCGCCCCTCGGCGCTGCCAGCGGCTCTTGCGCAGCCTCCTCTCCCGGGCCGGGTCGGAATCGAGCCGCTTCCAGCCCCGGGAAGTCCGTCGGGCAGGGCCGAGGGGCCCCTGCATTTTATGGCTGTGGGGTTGGTAAACCTACTCCGAGACAGCAGCCACTTGGATGAAGTGATTAATGCAGATAGAAAGATAACATGGGGGGGGGGGTGTTTGTTGTTGATTTTAATTTTTAACAGAAAACAAAGAAATAAATGAAGTCTTCCCCTGACCCAGGACCCAGGCTGGACTGTGAAACTTTGCCACAGATGCCTTTGCTTTCTTTTACTTCGGTATCCTTTCCCCCTTTTCTTGTAAGTAGCCCTTAGGGAAGCCGTGAAGTAACCCTGCACGTTCCAATAACACAGTTATGACATAACAGAACCCAACTACGAAGTGATCAAAATTCAAAAATGTTTAGTAAGGAAAACACCAGAAACAAGAGTGCACATAACAATTCAAGGTTTCCTTTAAAAAAAAAAAAAAAAATGAAAGTAACTTACCTGTTGGGACATTCTGAATAAGAGGTTAGTATCAGCGTTTTGCCATGTCCCCATGAACCCTGGATCAGCCGGAGTCGTTCTGGTTCCGAACTGCATGGAGTTGTCAGTACAGCAGTCTCTTAAAGTCAAGTCTCTTGCCCTCTTTGGCTCTCTGTCTCTCTGTGTCTCTCTTTCTCTCACATCCACTTCTGCCTCTTCTGACTGAAAAGTGAAGGTGGATTTTTTGAGCCTCTTGGCAGCCAGTAGCAGGAGTGTAGTGTAGTTAAGAAGCTGGCTGAACTGTGCATTTCACTGGGGAAGGGGGAGATTTGGGGGAAGGAGGGGGTCAGAGCTTCTTTCGCACCTTCTGCACAGATACCCCTATCATTTATGCATAGATTGTGACTCCCCGAGCTTGCCTTTGCTCGGTTTAACAGCTGCCTGTCAGGTGTGCAGGCAGCACTGGAGACCCAACCATCAGCTTCAAACTCTCAGCTACTGCATGTCATTGGATAGCAGAGCTAAGAGTCAACTGCACTGTTCCACTGTCAGGCACTAAATGACACCCTGCACTAACCCCTCTCCAGACACACGGATAGAGAGATACGCACTTATGCACACTCCAAGCAGCACCATGATCAGGGACGGTCCACGGGGCAAGGAGAGACTGGGGCCCTTCCCAGGGAATTTTTCCCAACAATGCTTTCGGGTATAGCATGCAATATCTGACATCAGTCTTTGCTTTAACATTTGTAAACGGCTAGGCTTAAAAACATTTTTTTCCCTAATACACTGGAAGAAAGAAAAATATTCAGCTATAAGAGAATGTGAAGTTGGCTTAGGTGTTCTCTAAATGTTAGCTCCTAAAAGTCATATAGTATGTGCTGGGCTATTTATAACCACATATAAACTTCTAGAGAAAATAATATACATAGAGACGTGACCTTACACTCTAAAAGGTAAATAAATAAACCTAGCAGTTTTTTGAACATAGAAGATGCACAACAAACATCTGCAAAATAAATACACACTATTTACTACCCAGTTCCCTCAGGGCGTTAATTACTCAATTGGATGTTGAACAATAAGAAACTGAATGGGAAAGGAAAAAAGTACCTTTTCTTAAAGCTCAAAAGTAGGAAAAAAAATCCTTTGTTAAAGTTCCTGGATGAAGCCTCTACAATATCCTTTCAAATCATGAAAAAGAAAAAGATGAAGAAAAAAAGCCTGTCCCATTTCAGGTAAAAAGTAATGAATATAAAAACTCCATTTTTCATTCAAGATCTCCATGGAAAATTCTATGTTTTCTGGCCTGATGAAATATAACCTCGATAGTGTGTCATATTTTTAATTAAACCAGGTTTAAAACAAAACATCTATTTATTAGATCATATTTATCTACCTTATTTATGGAAAAGCAGAACTGAACAAAACGCACTGTACATAAGCAGTAACTCCAAAATGGAAAGCTAAATTCATGTCATCTCATAAAAGTAGTCAGCAGGAAAAAGCCATCCTTCCTAAACTTAAAATGTAAGGCACATTAATCTTCAACCACCTACAAATACCGAGGACAAATGTACCACTCTCCTTGCTCTTTCTTAACTCAAGAATAACAATAAACCTTACTCTCTGAAACAACAAAAGAAACAGAAAAGAGCTTCAATGGCAGCTCGGTGTCATTAGTGGACAATGAGAAAAGATGAGAAAACGTGCACTGTGTTGACACAAATGTGCCTTCCCCTCTAGAACCGACATCTCCTGAAAGCTTTTCTGTTAAACTTCCCTCCGGTTCACCACCATTAAGCACAAAACAAGTCTCAAAAGCAGCAAATTCAATATCTGAAGAGAAACAAACAAGAACCCGAAGAATTGTTGCCTTAAAATATATTAAGTCCACCTGTGGTCAATAAAAATATTCTTGGGGGGGGGGGAAGGCAGGAAAAGACCCTGTGAGTCAATTGTCAACAGTGACTGTACCTTTACAGCTAGCTATTACCCACTTAAACTCCCTCTAAAATTTGCTAGCCTCTTGATTTCTGAAGTGGCACTCAGTGCCTCAGTCAAGCTGCATGCTCAGCGCCTGACCTTCCCACTAATGGCTGTTATTTGTGGGAGGCTTAAGGACACTGTCAATAGCAAGCTTCCTCCTCGCTCCTTGCAGGCTCTGTTGTATCGCTTTGCCTGCGTGTTCTCTCTAGCGTGCCTCTGGCTCTCCTGCTTTTACCCTCTCAGCTCCCCCTCCCCTTCCTTCTTCTCTCTTTCACTCCCTCTTCCTCTTCTTCCAGCCCCCACCCTTCCTTTCTCTCAGTCCTGTGGTCCTCTCCTTTCCCAGGTATCCCCTCCTCACCAACCACACACACACACACACACACACACACACCACAAAAATCAACTGGCATGCAGCAGCAAGCACCTGCAGTAATAGACTCTTTTATTAAAACTGTTATTCTGCAAGACTTGAAATTCCCCATGGACTGGGCCATGTCAAAGCCGATATAATTAACTAGAGGCTCAGCAACGGATCAATTACCAGACAAGCAAGTGATAGTGAAATCAATGAAAGATCATCAGCCACATTATCAGTGTTGCAACTCATTAGGGCAAAACTGAGAAATGTGCTCAAAGTGAGCCCAAGCAAGGTGGCATTACAAAACAAAGGGCTAATTTGGAGACCCTGCTGTGAACAATCTGTAACAGAATTAGCCTTTTTTCCCCCTAAACTGCACAGCTCCGTAACTAAATGTGACAGACTGATAGAAGCAGTTTATTAAGACACCAACCCCAAGTTTATTTAGTTCATAAACTCTCTCCTAGAAAATCAATACAGTCTGTACAGGATTATTAGGCTGACTAGCTAATACATCCAAATCTAGTCTGCCTGGCCAGCAGTCGTCTGACAAAATGCTACCCAGAGTAGGCAAACTGAGCTCTTTCAGAGAGCAAAGCTTGGGTTGCTCTAGATGAAACAGGTCTACAGTGTAACGTGTATCTGGCACATTACTGCCAAGGCACAAGCCTCAAAAGCACCAAGTTATCTTTCTATGGTTTAAAAAAAATTTTTTTCTTACCTACAACTCTACCATGCAATTCTGCACCTGCTAAATGGATTTGATCAAACAAAATTTTAACTTGTTTGTAAGAATAGTCTACAAAGAAGACAAGCTTTATTACAATGAGACAACAATTAACCCACAGTTAGCAAGAAATGAATGAACGAGTCAACTAAAACAAAAACCTCAAGCATATACACATGCTGTGCTTTGCAGATTTTAAGTTTCAAACATTCATTTTTAAATCCAGTTTTCAAAATACAAATTTGACTCCTCTAAAACTTGCCACTCACTTCCACATATAAACACAGCATGCAGAGTCCTCGGTCTTAGGATAATCTTCTGTCTAGCAAGCAGGACACCTGTATCATTTTAAGGACACAGGTACAAAAAATATATACCCACAAGGTACAAAGATGACTTTTGAGTTTGTCCACTGGCTATATAGTCTGCAGATTGTAGAATAACTGTCTGGAATCATTTGTATTAAAATTACTTAAAACTAGGGGAGTAGAAGCAGGCATCACTTACACAGTAATTGTCTTTCCGCTCTCCTGATTCCATGTATTTCCACTTAAAGATCACAAATCCTAAAGGCTATGTGTTGGCTTTCCCACCCTTACTGATAGTGAGAGATGGACCATGGGAAGAAGAAGTACACCAGCTAGGTCTAAATGGCACCCAAGTTATTAAAGATATTATGGGAATGTGAATACCTCCACCTCACCACAACATGTAGCAGAAATACACTTACACAAAAGTAAGAAACTCAAATGAAGTTTACAGTGTTAAAACAGACTGGAGAATGGAAGGAAAAAACAAAAAGACAACAGCTTTTGGAAGTGATTTCTGATGTTTATGATGTTTTCACATTTAAAAACGTTCCAAGAGAAGGATTACACTATTAACATGACTTCAGTGTACTGGCTCTAAGATACTAAATTCTAAATTTCAAAAAAAAAAATCTTTATTTTCGTAGGACTTTAATAAAATCCAATTTATAGATTGCTGTAAATAAACATTTTCCCCCTAACTTTTGAGCTGGTACTCTACTAAGCATTTCAAAGCTCATGTTTTTGAGTAATCTGTAAAAAAGTTAGATATATATAGATATAGATATTCTACAAAGAATAGTCTATTGGTATCTATAGTCTATTGGTATCTATACTATAGATACCAATGTCTCAGATCATAATCAAAAGTTGTCATTACAGAGAAATTTTATTCTTAAAAACCTTTTTGCATATAACTACATACTGTGCATGTACCCTCAATGAGATCCAATTAGTTGCAAAGAATTTGCATTTCAGTTAGTGTGGGATAACAAGACTACAGGGAGGCACAATGCAATTCCACCAGCAGGGTAAGAAAGTGTGTTCTTTTTTGTTAGCTCTGTAAGCAATAATTCCCACAACTGACTGTTGTAAATGTTACTGATCTTTTCAATATTTGGGTATTGAGGTGGGTTAGGTTTTTCCCTCCATTAAAAAAAAAAAAAAAAAAAATCACATGTTGGTGCAGATATTAGCCACAATGAACACCTTGAAGAAACAAATGAGCGAAGGATTTTATTTTGCGTGTTTGTATGTGGGTTGTTTTTTTGGGGGGGGGATTGCATACTTTTTCTTTTCTTATTGATACTTATTATAATTCCTTTAAAGGCACATTGCTTTCTTAAAATAAGTTCCATAAGTGGAGGTAAGGAAGCCTCATTGAGATAGTTTTATATAAATATATATGGTTTTGTGATAGAGGCATACATTTAGTACACTGAGAAATTAGTCAAGGATTTTCCTTTTTTCTAGCTATGTTTCCAACAATGTAAATCCTAAGCAAATATCAAATAAATGTACAATTTATATACACAGTTTAACAAGCATCTCTAGGACTTCTGCTGGTTCACGGAACAATACCTGTAATTCCCTGGGTTCAGTTCAGCAGCTGTTAACAGATTCTGTAATCTGTAATGACAGTAAACTGGCCTTTGCTCTTCTTTTATTCACTATTCATTTTCAAGGCTTGGTTAAGTACAGAGCTGGGTTAAAGATCAGTGGTTTTTCATGTGACACAAGCTGGTATTCATCTAATGGCTTGTCAAGACAAAACTGTCCCTGTTCTTGCCAAAATAATAAAAATGACGCTCCACATCGCATGACAATCAGCACTTCCTTGTGGCAAAACAACTCAAGCTTTTGTACTTCACATATTTTATAGAGAAAAATATTCAATAATTGGCTATCCAATCCTATCTGTGGAATTAGGCTGCCATTCTCAACGGAGGTTTTTTAAATGTTATGACCTCTCAACATGTAAACTAGTTTCTAATCAAATCACACTTTACAGTATAAAAAGAATGCTGAAGCTACAAATTCGTATGGCATTAAGGTATATAACTTAATATATGCAAATTATGCAGAAGCAGCAGGCTGGGCCCAGTCACAGAGGTGGGGGGAACCAATTGAGGAAAAGTCATTTTTCTTGAGAACAAAGTATGGGACTTGCTTTGCAACATCTGTTGGGCTGTGTGAAATGTTAACAGATGTCTTAAGTGTAAAAAGGAAAAAGAATTAATAAAGGAAACCTCCTCTGAACAGATAATCCACCCAAATTTCCATATTCCAGAGAAAAAAAGTTGACAGCAACCTTTTTCCCCTTTGAGACCTGCCATCCCTACTTTTTATTGTGTAAAGTTTCATTTTCTATGTGAGGCTAAGGGGGAAAATTCTTTGACTCACTATAAAGAATAGAGAAAACGTAAAACAATAATTTCCACTGAGGTTTCCCCTTTGTGAATAATTATATCATAATCTAAGCTGCCTGTTTTCCCTTGAGTCATATAGGTCATTTGATGCAAAGACAGTGAAAATTCACCCCTCCCCCCCAAAAGAAACATACAAAAAGATGAACTATTACTCTACTCTGCCTGCATGTTTTGGGGGAAAGGAAGGAAGAGAGATTAAAAAGCAGCTTTTAAGATAGAGTCCAGATATGAACACATCTCTACCCTTGAAGGAGATTCACCTATCACACCTACATCTCCCACTCTCCACTGGCTCCTAATTTCCTTCCATTACCAGCCTTGTAAGAGTTGAAGTACCCCTCTTTCAACCGCCAATTGTTCTACAGAAGCAAAGTCTGATGATCTTGAAGAAAATTTTTGGATTCTACTAGTTGGATCCCTGCATTTAAATTTTAAGGAAACCGGAAAACTTTTCTTAGTTAACAATTCTCATTCGTGTCTCAATTTACCAGATGATCTAGGCACACCTGAATGCAGCCGCCTTTAATCCAGATTAAAAAGATGATGCATGCCGCCAACTACTGAATCTAACCCTGTGCCCGCTTGTGTATGAATGGACTGAACTATGCACCTGTATTCTTCTATAAATCTTCCTCTTTGGAGACATCAATCCTATTGCTTATTCTCTAAAATTCTGGGACATAAATTTGGGCTGACAGCTCATGGATTAACCAATTCAAAATGCAGTTAAGGATCTTTATAGATTCAAATGAAGGAGGAAAAGAATGGTGTTGTCCCCTTGGATTGCCAGTCTCAATCACTGGCCCCTCTCTCTCCTCTACGAGAGTCTGTGTTAAAATTGTACATGTTACAATTTACAACTGTTTACAGCTACACCTTCTCCAGACAGCTCTGGCAGCCTGCGCTGGGCATGTCAACATATAGAAACCTCAGCCAGAACAGCTTGAGGATTTCAGGGGACAAGAAACGCAGGCATACCTTTGGTTTTTGGTTAGTTTGTTTTTTGCCAAAGCATCATGGGTACTAAATGCTCTAGTGTTTACTCACAGGAATACCACATGAGAGCACATAACCAAAAAATAACAACAATAATAACTGCTGTACCAAAAAAAATTGATCAGCTACACTGAGGGAGAAGCTTGTGCACTGAAAACATCATAATGTGATCTCAGACTATGGGGAAAACAGGCCTCCTAAAATTAAGCTTGAATAGGACAGAGATTTAAATCACTTTCATCAGTGGCAGGAGCATCCCCCATAAGCAAATACTACCTGAACACTTCATCCTTCTGTGGCAAAAGGGAGAAACCGCTCTGGTTGACACTTGTCTCTGTACCAACTGGCACAATCAATGAGATACAGCATCTGCTGACAGCCTAATCAGGGCCTCAATTTCAGAGAAAGACATCAAGGATGTGTTTTCAGGGATATATCCAAATGCCATAATCCCTTGATACGCTATAAAAAAAAATTTTTAATAAAGAGAACTTGGGTAGGGTGTGGTAGATGAGGTAGTTTATAAAATGTTAGGGAAATGATGAATCCTTAGAATCAGGACATTTGCAGATGCAAAAGCATCTGAGGTTGGCATGAATCTCGAGCCTCCAAAAAAAAAAAAATGAAATATTTTACCTACCCTGTTTTGGCTTAAAGACAGAAAAGTGACTTTATTCATCTTTTCTCAGCTATGAACAGTGACAATGGCTTCTTTCTACCATAATGTAAAGTTCATGTTTTATGAGAAAGTCTAGAGGAAAACAACCAGTAACGTGTTTCCTTAAATGAGCATCAAAAAACAGGCTGGGGAGCGTACAGCAGGCAATTAGTTTTGTATGACCATAAAGAGCTACAAGGACTGTAAAGACAGTGCTAATTTCTCTATTTACTTCCTTCTAAAGTCTGCAGACCCAAGAAACTTGCAGCCCCAGTGAACTTATCATAATAATAGTTCAAATTACTGTCGGGAAGGAAGATTGAGATTCGTAGGCACCCAGTTAATCCAACACTGCTTTTAGATCTGTCACAGAGAAAAGCAGCTCTGCTGATGGTACCCTCTTAAATGAAATTCACAAACTTAAAAAATAAGTTTAAAAAGTGAAATACTAGTATATGTGAAGTTTCATAATCTTCGGAAAACCACAGAGGCTATTTCATATATATATATATATATATATATATATATATGGCTATATATATATAGCTATATATAGCTATATACACTTATTTAAATGAAAAAAATGTTGAAAACAAATTTGAATAAACCTGAAGATTGTTTTCAAAATTAAGGAACTCAGAAGATGCCAAAAACTCATTACCAGCATATTAAAAATAGGAAGAATTAATGAGTAACTTAGTTCTGAAGAGTGATGACCTTCGGTGGGGAGTAGTGACTACAAGAGGCACAAGGAAAGCTGCTGAGGTCCAGGTGATGTCCTGTATCTCCATCTCATTGGTGGTTCTGGGTATGATCGCTTTGTAAATATTCACCAAGCCGTATACCCTTACGATTTGTACACTTTTCTGTATTCATGTTATACTTCGGTTCTAAAAGTTTACTACTGCTACTGTGAATGGTACTGCTAGTAAAAACAGTGAAAACAATAAATTAGAACTATGTAAAAGAAAGAAAAAAGGGAGAGAAAAGAAAAACTAAGGGGGGAGTGGGAGAGAAAAGAGAAGGGGCAGAAGAAGGCAGATACTTTATCAGAGTCAAAAATCATTCATGTTAACTGCCACTAAATGTACTGCTTGCAATGATTTCTTTAAAGGTAATAAGTGTGAGGAATCAAGCAAATACCTGAGTTTCACAAAATGGGGATGAGTGTGAAAGACAGTACAAGGGAGGAAGACAATATTTAGGTGAGAGACGCCTTCCCTAGGCGGTGCCAGGACGGGAGTGCATCCAAGAGGCTGAAACGTACCTCAACTTGAGCAGCATCAACCCCACAACAGGGGATCCTGAAAGGTGCCTGCCCGCCCTGCTCATTAAGCCTATCCTCTGACTTGTGACTATGGCTATTTGGAGTGGGTGCTAGGCATGCCTGTTGAGAGACTGGGGAGGAAATTACACCTACTCTGCAGACAGTATTATTTGGAGACACTGAGTACATTAAAACAGATCCAAAAAAAACAAAAACAATTGCAAATCCACTCCTCTGACCACCTAAACACTTTTTAAGAGTTAATAGTCTCTAAGGCTGACAGCAGCCCACCATTAAATAAGTCCTGGAGAGAATGGAAGTAACAAAGTGGGAAGAAGTGAATAATTTGCTGATTGTTAAGGTATACACTTTTGCCCTGACTAGCTCAGTTTCTAGCTCCCTTTTCTTCCATGTGTTATAAAGACATATTTTAAACTAAGCACTTTTAGCCACTGTTAGGGAATGCTGATCAAAGCCCTACTTGCCAACTACAAGAAGGTGTGGGGAACACGAAAGTTAAAACATAGTCCCTGCTCATGAGAAGTTTACAATCTAGTACAGATAAGCCAGATACAGTCTAGTACAGATAAGCCAGATCTATAATCTAGTACAGATAAGCCATGTACAAAAACAACCTTAATAAAACAATGTGATAAGTAGAGGTAGCAGCCAAACTGTATAGGACATAAGAAAAGGAGATTCCTTCCAGCTGGTATGGGAAGAGAAAGTTTCTAAGCAGAAGCAGCATTTGCACTGGAACTTAAGAACTGATAATTTTCCTAAAGAAGTGGTCCATTGGACTTCCCTGGTGGTCCAGTGATTGCGATTCTGCACTTGCAACGCAGGGGATGTGGGTTTGATCCCTGGTCGGGGAACTAAGATCCCACATGCCACATGGCACAGCCAAAAAATTTAAAAAAAAAAAAAAAAGTAGAGAAGTGAGAGCTGTCAAAAATTGAATCAGAGTACCGAGGCCAATGGAAAGGAGACACCCTAAAGAAGTGGTCCAGTTGGACTAGAACGTTAAGGTGAAATCTGTGTAGAGCGATGATGAATGAAAGGGGTAGACTGGTCAGTGGGAACTATTATAATGGGAAGGGTCCTGTATGTCACTAGGAAGAGTTGCTATTTATCCTGTTATCCTTCAACAGTCAAGACTGCTGAAAGCTTCTCAACAGCAGCACGGTATGATCATTACTGTACTTGAAGAGGATTTATCTGGCAACAGCATGACAGACGGACTGAAGTGTGAAAAGACAGAAGCAAAGATACCAATTAGGATAGCTGTTATAACAATCTGGGGAAAAAGACTACAGGTAATAGGGCTGGGGAAAAAAGAGCAAGATACAACATGGAGATAAAATCCAGGGGACAAGAATGACTGATGTGTGTAACAAATGAGAAGAGCCGAAGATGACACTACAGCTCTGATATTCTGAGCACAGGAAACTGGTAGCGCTCTCAACAGACATGGGAACGAACGAGTTGGTGGGCATATACAGTAAGCTCAGTTTGAGAAAACAGTAGGTCATGCTGGTGACTAGGCAACTAGAAACATTCAGAAAATAGGTTGACACTGTAGTTATTGGATCTGAGAATCATCAATAGAGAAGTGACACGATAGGTAAAAGAAAGTGGCCAAAGTTAGCATCTTGGGGGATACCCAGTTACTGTGGGAGAAGACAGAAGGAGCAGCATGAACAGGGGCACTGTGATTGTCCAGTGTTCTCAGTGGCAAGAGAAGTCAGAGTTTAGAGTTTTAAATGCTCTAAGAAACAATGCTACATTTAGAGTGTAGTAAAACCAAGTACGGTAATAAGTAGTAGTAAATATAATAAGAGCAAAACAAAATGCATGGTAACGATAAATACCAAAATCAGAATCCTGCTTGAGGATGGGAGGGCAGGTATTGGATAGAGGAAATGGCAGTGGCTACAATGTAATTGGGATGTTAACCCAGGGCTTCAGATGTATTTGTACCTTATTAGTTCTTAAGCTTCAATAAATGGGTGTTCACTATCCCATTCCTTATATATATTTGTGGTTGCGATATTTTATAATTATATTTTGTGTCGTAAGAGAGATGTCTTAGTGGGCAGACAGGTATAGAAGTTAGAGGATCTAGACTGGAAATAAGTGAAGAAGTAAGCAAAGTACAAAGACAAGGAGGCAGAAAAGAGCAAACATTCTATGGAGAAATTCTGCAAAGAAAGCAAGTAAAGTAAGAGAAAGGTGGTCTGAGAGTTTGCAGGGCCTGGGAGAAGTGTGTTAGTGTGTCGATTGCTTGTTTCTCACAACAGGGAAGAAAAAGTATCACAGACAAAGGGGACAAAGCCAGGGGAGAAAAGGATACTGAAGATCTAAGCCAGAGGGAAAATGATTTTAAAAAAAAGGGTTCTAGGAGAGAATGCGATCAAGAGCACAAATGAAAAGGGTACCCTTGAAGGGAGAAGAAAAATTTTTTTCTCAGAAACCAGGGTAAGAAGAGAAAAAAATTCTGTGGCTAAAATATATCTCTCTCAAAAGTGCTCATGTAGAAAGCCAATTTACTATCCATCTCCCCCACTAAGCTTTTCACTTGTTGAAAGTAAGAGAGTTTTATCTATCTTTGGTAATCCAGGGCCTAACAGAGTGCTTAACACATAGTAAATGCTCAATAAATGATAGCTACACAAAGGACATGACCATCTCAGGAAAGATGAGGGCACTTGCTAAGAGAGACAGGACAGGAAGAAATCAAGGACCAACAGAGAGTAGAAAGGGTTTGGACCAATTGGAGACGGTAACGTGAAACTCTGAATCAACGAGAAATGAATAAAAGAAACGGCAGACTGCAGAAAGGACTCAGCCTTGGTTCCTTTAAAACTCTGAAAAGTTACAAGCAAGTGGACTGGGTTCAAGAAAGTGTAGCTCCCATTTCCCAATCTGGGAAGTAGAATACTTAGAAGCAGCAAGGAGCTCTTAATGCAAAACTGAAAAATGCCTTGTTTGAAACGTACACCCTGACATGCAATAATACACTGTATTTCTTTACCTCATAGCATTCTTACAGGATTTAGTTCTTATCAAGAAAGTGAAACACTGAGAATTGACTTTTGGATGAAGTTATTTAATTTTTATTTAGATGTCCCCCAAATCTAAGTGTTTACTAGGTAGGATTTTTTAAATATCTATGAACTTCTTCCTGGCTAATGAAATTCCCCAAAGCAAACAAAAATCAAAAAACATTATGCTTTCTCTGGATATATGCCCAGGAGTGGGATTGCTGGATCGTATAAATGGTAGCTCTATTTTAAGTTTTTTAAGGAAACTCCATACTGTTCTCCATAGTGGCTGTACCAGTTTACATGCCCACCAACAAGAGATACATGCACCTCAATGTTCACTGCAGCACTATTTACGATAGCCAGGACGTGGAAGCAACCTAAGTGTCCAACAACAGAGGAAAGGATAAAGAAGATGTGGTACATGTATACAATGGAATATTAACCATAAAAAAGAACAAAATAATGCCATCTGCAGCAACATGGACAGACCTAGAGATTGTTATACTGAGTGAAGTCAGACAAAGACAAATATCATATGATATCGCTTATAAAAGTGGAATCTAAAAAAAAAAGGTACAAATGAACTTATCTACAAAACAGAAACAGAGTTACAGATGTAGAAAATAAACTTATGGTTACCAGGCGGTAAAGTGGGGGAGGGATAAATTGGTAGATTGGGATTGACACATACACACTACTATATATAAAATAGGGGCTTCCCTGGTGGCGCGGTGGTTGAGAGTCTGCCTGCCGGTGCGGGGGACACGGGTTCGAGCCCTGGTCTGGAAGGATCCCACATGCCGCGGAGCGACTGGGCCCGTGAGCCACAACTACTGAGCCTGCGCGTCTGGAGCCTGTGCTCCGCAGCAGGAGGGGCCGCGATGGTGAGAGGCCCGCGCACCGGGATGAGGAGTGGCCCCTGCTCGCCGCAACTGGAGAGGGCCCTCGCGTAGAAACGAAGACCCAACACAGCTAAATAAATAAATAAATTTATAAAATAGATAACTAATAAGAACCTGCTGTACAGCACAGGGAACTCTACTCAATACGCTGTAGTGACCTATATGGGAATAGAAACTAAAAAAGAGTGGATATATGTATATGTATAACTGAATCACTTTGCTGTACAGCAGAAACTAACACAACATTGTAAATCAACTATAATAAAAAAAAATGTTTTTTAAGTTATGCTGTGTCACATCTGTGACTTGAATGAAGGACTGGGAGATGTGGAACAATGTCACTTCATCAGCAAACATGAGAGGAAGCTGAGGAAAGCTTAGACCCGCTCCTTCCTGCAATCCAGGTCTCCAGAACTGCAACTGGGGGCCCAAGTCACCCCAGCTCTCTGCACAATCAGTGGTGGTTGCGTTAGCACTCTTGGGGCAGTCTCAGTCCAGATTCCCCACAGAGAACTGGGCAGTGCTGAGTTCCAACACCTGGCCAACATCAGCAACCAACAAACAGTCACCTCAGGGACCTGGACAAAGACGTTCATCCGCTGTGCTCGCAGCCACTCCAGATCGCCTTCCTAACAGAGTCCTTTCTGTGAGGACCACTGTCTAAGTGACCTGTCACAGAGCTTTATAAAGCAGCGTTACTACTGTGGGCCAAAATGAGATTGATCTTTGAGCTTCGTGGTCTTCTGTTGTCAACGGTGCATTATAAAACCAATACTAAATACTTTATAAACAGGTCTCCCTACAGTGTATTAGAAGAATAGTGCATATTTCATGACCCATAGTTAGGTAGCCACATATCCATCAGACTAATACATTATTTATTAGGTGCTCAGAAGTGCAATAAGAGTCAATAAACTAACTTCTGAATACTTACAAGCTACTATTTCACTGGAAATTGCACCTGAACGAGAAGACTAGCGCACTCACTGAATGGGGGATGGAAACATCCCGGCTCTCTCAAGTGTCCCGTTAGAAGGAAGCACAGGCCTCATGCGTGAGAAGGGGACCTGAAAATTTCGGGGACCTGAAAAGCGTCTTGGTTATTGAACTTACAAAGAGCACCAACCAACCTCATACTTGTTTCCTTTTTTTCCATATAGTCTTCACTGGTCCTACCAACCTTGGAGACAGCTCAGAGAAATAAAAATTAGTGGAAACATTTCAAACACACCCTAAGTCAGAACAGATGACAACCACCGCCACTCATGCTTTGCATTTGACATCTCCAAAGAAACTAGCCAATGGCTTGAGTGCCCAAGCTCTCTGCTATATGTACAGCATAGAATTTGGCACTTATGAACCTCAGGTTTAGAGTAGCATTTTTTTTTTTTTTCTGTTTTCAGTTAAAGGTCCCAATATCAGAGACACCCGATGATACAGTCCCTGGTACCCAGTCCAACATCATCAGGCATCTCTTTCTGGGTTCCACCCCTCTGGAAAAGGACCTTCTGTTCAAGAATGTATTCCAGCCCTTCAAGAAGGAATTTCTTCAGCTGGGAGTTATTTCCCAAACTATCAGAGGCGTGGACCTTTGTGTAGCATTGTGGGTGCCATGGTTTCACATGTTGGCCACATTAATACTGGAGAGCAAGCATCTGTAACCCACAGTTGAGTGTGCTCCAGCCCCAAAGCACCCGCAAGGCTGATGCCAGTGCAAACCACTCTTCCCATCCCACTTCTGAACCACACTGGTTTTCTCCAGGAGCCAGGGGCTAAGATGCAGTTCTGAAAATGAAGATTTTGGGTTCTTTCCATTCACATGATGGGTACAGAGTGTTAAGAAGAATACAGCCAGGGGGGACTGGCTCTTTTTTTCTCTCCCGTTCCATACCAAGCGAACAAACCATAAAGAGGTTTACAGTGTCTAATGGTGTTCCAAAATATCCCAAGGGAAAAACCTAAATGGATAAATATATAGATGTTTGCACACAGTTTTACGTCTTTCTTCCTAGAGTCTTACAGTTTTACCCCCATAGGCTGGAGGTTTTAAGGTTGAAAAATATTTTATGTGGGTAGGAAAAAGAAGTGGAAATAAAGGAGAAACATGTGAGAGACCTTCGCTTTCTCATCACTTTCTCAAAGAGACCTTCCCGAGTCCTAGAAATAATGAAAGAGTTGATGTAAAACTGTAAGACAAGACGAGTTTCTTATATTACTTTTGCTACTACAACCACTACAGCTAAGATGATTATTCATATTAATGAGTTTGGTATGTAGACTAACTATAAAAGATGCAGTCTCTGACCTCAAGTACTTATCTCTGTCTTTTGGGATTTACTCCTCCTGCTAGATTTACTTTTATTCTTCGTACCCTTTCCCAGAGGAAGTGATCATCACTCAGGACTTGTAGCATTTCCATGGGTGGGGTTTAAATATGGCAAAGACAAGGGAGAAAACTTTTGCCCTTGGACAGAGACAATGTTGGCCCCAGAGCTCAGGATGTCTAGAGTTTGTGACAAAAAGAAATAGAAACTCCCTGTGAAATTTTTACACTGGTCTCACTGAGCTTTATCAGAAAAATCTTATAAAGTGTGAAAGCAGATAGTATTCCAAGGAGCACGCAAGCACGCGTTCACACAAACTGTATCACTATCACCGCAAGCACGCGTTCACACAAACTGTATCACTGCACACAAATGAGCTAACATTAGATAAGTCTCGATCCACCCTTTATACTCAGCTATTTGTGTTTTGTGTGTGTGCTTATAGCACTTGTCAGAGATATCCATGGAGTTAGTTTTGCCCAAGTGTTTCTGCAGTCAGATTACGTGGGTTTGAATACCCATGGAACCTTTTACTAGTCACGTGACCTCAGCCAAAATTCCTCATCTATAAAAAGGAAATAATACTAGCTCACCCAATTGCTGTGAAGATTAAACATTTTGATTAGTGCAAGACGTTTAGCTGAGTGCCTAGCACATAGGCGCTCAATAAATATTAGGTGCTGCATATATATGTGTGTGAAAAGAGATTGCAAACCAGAAGCCCTCAGGCCAAGTTTGTTTTGCTTGGCTCCCTTCATGAGTATGTATGAGTGTGCAAGTGTGTTTAATTCGTAGGCAACATGTTAAAAAAAAAATCAAGAAATTTTAAATGAAACTATGGATTTCCAGCTGTTGGGGTCAGGGAGGAGTATCAGGGAACTAAAGATACAGCAGAAGAAATCTGTGTTTCTTCATAACAACGATCCCCCGAGGTGGAGCTGTGCTCTCAGATGGGCACAGTCTCCATGACCCCCCTTCATATTATAAGCCACTTGTTTCCCTCAATTCCATCATTTGCCTGACCTCTATAGCCATTTGAGTTTGCGACCCCTGCCTATAAGCGACTCCTCCTTAACCTGGCATACATATATGAAGAATTCACACATAAATGAATATCATATTTAGTGTCAAGTACCAAAAACGTTTTCTATCATGTCTACCTCTGACAAAAGTAACACTGAAATGCATTATGTTCCCTTTTGCATTTTCCTAAACCATACATTGTTTTATATTTATTTATATATGTGTGTATATATATATATATATATATATATAACATAAAATATATAAATAAATATATATATATATATATATATATAAGCAGTGAGTAAATACATTACCTGTCACTATATCAGGGCTTTTGCCACAGTTACAGATATGGGCTTTGTGACAGCTATTTCAGTAACAGTGGTTCTCAAACATACATGTTTTTAACCGATAAAGACCTTTTGTAAAAAAGAAATTCATACTGAACATGCAGGATAAGAAGCATAAAGCCTGGGCCCCTTGGTCTCCATAACCTGAGACACCTACATGAAATTGTAAAACCCCACCAAAAGAAGTTTAGAAAACTGATCTACTCCCATTGCTTTACTATACAAACAGGAAAACTGAGACAAAGTAACAAAATAAGCTGGTGGCAGACTGGACCGTTTTTTGAGACCTGGGTCTCCCAAACTGCTTTTACATCGAGTTCAAAGCACGGGTCAAGAGGGTTGGGAATATAGTAGTGTACGAAGCCGCTCTGCTGACTTAATGAGAACCAACTATTAAACTTTTAGGAATTTTTTAAGCCAGTTGACTTCACATTGGTAATTCACATCAGTAAATGCTACAGATCAGAGCTCCCCTACCCCATGAACTAGTTGTTAAACATTTACAAACGTATTACTGGTTAAGATCCTGGCATTTGGCTGTTGGAGATTTTCACATGGTACGTGTATACTTCGTTCTAGAGATTTGAGGATTTTGGTGAAGAATATGAATAAAACCAAACCAAACACTTAAGAGTTACAGAACAAAACAAATCTGGAATGCCTAGTATGTCCAAGGCATTATGATAATAAGTTTTCTAAAAGATACAATTACAGTAAGATCTCAGTGTCCAGAGCTCTTAGGAAATTAATTGTTCTGGGTAGGCAAAGAGTCTGGGGGATGTTACTTTATATTTATTGAGCACCTGTTGTGTGCCAGGTACTGTGGAAAGCATAAAATATTTTTTCATTTGTTCTTCACAGGTCCTATGAGATAGGTCTTATTATTCTCATTTTACCAATAAGGAAATTCAAGCTAAGAAAGTTGACTCACTTGGCCAAGGTCTTAAATTAAGTGTCAAAGTGGGGATTCAAGACCAAGTTGGTCTGGTTTCAAAAGATGTGCTCATCCCCATATCCTGCACTGCCTCTCCAATTTCTACCATTTTAGACGAGAATTCCTTGAAAAGGTGCCGCATATTCAACGTATGTTTTTAAACAGGACATATCTTTCTTGATAATCAAATTTTTTCATTTCGAACACCAAATTAATATGTAGTGATACCTTTAGGGTTTCTAAGGGCTAGAGGGGCCCTGATTGTTCCTGGAGGGAAAAAAGAATCTCTGGGAATGCTCTGTTTTTAAATTTTAAAATCTATCATTTTATCCTTTCATAGTTAGTTGTAATTACTTCTTGTAACTCTAATATCTGCCACCTTCCCACTTCTAGAATTTGCTGTTTTATTTTATTATAAGCCTTTCCAAAGGAATATTAAGCAACTGTTAAGATGAAAACAAAAAAAGGCTGGAAGCAGCAGTCCCCGCTACTCTACCCTTTCATGTTCCCAGGTTTCGGTGACTCATGGTCAACCGTGGTCCGAAAACATTAAATGGGCAATTTCAGAAATAAACAATTCATAAGCTTTAAATTGCACACCATTCTGACCAGTATGATAAAATCTCTCATCCTCCTGTTCGGTTCTGCTCGGGATGTGAATCATCCCTTTGTCTGGCGCATTCTGCCCGTTACTCGCTTAGTAGCCACCTCAGTCATCATATCAACTGTCGCGGGATCACAGTGCTTGTGTTTAAGTCGTCCTTCTCTTACTCACTAGCGGCCCCAAAGCACTAGAGCAATGATGCTGGCAATTCAGATACATCAAAGAGAAGCTTTAAAGAGCTTCCTTTAGGTAAAAAGGTGAGAGTTCTTGACTTAATAAGGAAAAGGGAAAATATCGTATGCTGAGGTTGCTAAGATCTACGGTAAGAACTCATCTTCTATCTGTGAAATTGTGAAGAGGGAAAAAGAAATTTGTGCTAGTTTTGCAGTGCTACAACACTGCAAACTACAGTTAAGGTCTTGGTGCATAAGTGCTTAGTTAAGACGGAAAAGGCATTAAACTTGTACATATATTTTGAGAGAGTAAAAGAGAAAGAGAGAGAGAGACCTCATTCACATAACTTTTATAACAGTATATTGTTGTAATTGTTATATTATTGATTATTGTTGTCAATCTCTTACTGTGCCTAATTTATCAATTAAACTTTATCATAGGTATGTGTGTATAGGAAAAAACAAGGTATATATATGGTTTGATACTATCCAGGGTTTCAGGCATCCACTGGGGTCTTGGAATATGTCCCCCACAAATAAGAGGGGGACTACTGTATTGATAAGGAATATCTCCAAATATACCATAGTAAGAGGCAAGATATAGAACAGTAAATAGAGTGCACTACCATTTACGGCAAAGAAGAAAAAAACTGGGGAGGGGGTAATAAATGCTTCTATGTTTGGACTAAGCTATTTCTGGAAATACCTTTAAGAATCTGGTCAACAGAAATTACTTCGGAGGAGGGATGGGAAATCTGTTTTGTTTTCTCTGTATAGGCTTCTGGACTCTTTTCTCATTTCTTATAATATTTATGTAATAGCAATTAGCAAAAACACATTTTAGAGTTTTCAGGTTCTAAGCGAACTGTGAGGGGGAACAACTATCTTAGAAGTTCGATACTTAAGCTTAGATGCTTTGTTGCATCTCCTCAGGATGCTCCAAAGTTCTGTTTTTCCTGGTTCTTAACTGTGTTCACATTTGTAAGGTGTTTGGCACACTAAGGACCAGGCCTTCTACTTTTACCTGACTTAACAGTGTCATTGGAGAGATTAGACAAACACACCAGTTAAAGAGAAGGTATAAATCACTGCTCTCTCTCGCTAAAATAGGAAGTGCCACAGTCAGTGCTTGTGTTATTAGTTACAGTACTTCCAGGAGCCAAAGAAATTTGGTCAAAAGAAGGATATGGCCTGAGTTTCTTGGGCTAAGGAGACTATCAAAAGACAAGGAGAGCATTCCAAATGGTGGAGGGGCATGAACAAAACTAAGTGTAAGAAAGCATCATTCCTTAGGTAGATGAAGGATGTTTGTAAGATAAGAAATTAGAGAACATGCAGGCAAATGAGGAGGCCTTGAAATTTAGACTTTAAGTTTCCGAGCTGAAAAGTTAAGGAACGGAAGTTGTGTTTCATCTAGGGACAGCGTACCAGAAAACAGAGATGTGAGGCAGAAGTATTCAATTAGGGGATTTATGTCATGTTCAAACATCTCCCTAGAATGTAAGCTCCAAGAGCAAGGAAGCTTGTCGGGTTTGCATCTGTCTATGTCACAAGCATCTCGACACTTGACGCTATACCAGACACTAATAGAAAATGGACAGCCCATCACAGGGCAAGAGGACCTACACTAGGTAATAGTGAGAAACAAAGAAACAATTTCAAGTTGTTTTGTTTTTTAAAGGATCTACAAGAACTGCTGCTTAAGTGAATTTTAGCTTTCAGGGAAAAGAAGGAGCCAAAGATATTTTAAAGATTTCCAGTTAGGAAAAATGGTGGAGGAGGAACCTCCTAAAACTAACACTTGATTGTATGCATTAGATAAAATTTGATATTTTACACCTATATGGTATCAATACAAGTACTGAAGAGTTAAATATTTCTACTTAAAAAAAAATAGTCTGTGACATTAGTAAATGTCTAAACACTGAAAATATGCTTATCCTCCATTCTCTACCATGTATTCCTGGCTGGAATCTCATACGACATTATATGGCTTTATCACTCACCTGGAAGACTGGTCATATCCTCTGCCTTCCAGCACGTACTGTGTTTGCCTTACACGATGGAAATGTTATATATGGGCTATACATTTAACAAGGCAATCATCTATCCCTGTCCGACAGGAATGGGCATCCCTCCAGAATGCTTGGCATACCCAATCAGCAAATACAAATAAGCTCTAGAATCTGCCAGATTTCTGCAACTGAATATCCTCCTTCCTTAGAACTTGCTTAGAACTCAGTCTCTCTGAATTGGACCATAATGGTCTCTCTAAAGCTGCTGCCTACCACATTTCACATTTTTGTTATGAACACTTAAGCCTCCCGTCCATCAAGGCTTGAAAGCCAATTCATGTCTGCTCCACCTCTTTATTCTTACCACGCTTGGCACTCTGCCTTGCATTCGGGCCTGTTTTAAGAAACTTGGTTGAAGGTATGAACACATGATGAATGCATGAAGGATTACAGTAACTTTCAGGAGTTTCTCTGCTAGGGAGAGTAATTCAGGTCATGTATCCATTGACTATTCCCTTAGCAGCTACGGCAGGCATTGCTAATTGTGCAAGAACTTTTTTTTTTTCCTCCTGATGCACCTCAGGCTCTCAAAGCATTCACCACCAGTCAGTCAAAATTCACCCACAAGATGAAACAGATTTGTCATCCCTGAACTCTGTCTTCTTTTTTAAGTTCAAATTTTGTATCATTTTAAAAGTTTTTCAGGTAAGCCCAAAAGAAAAACCTGAAAACATTGATAAAGTCAAAACTAAATCCAGAACGAGGAACTTATATATATTTTTTCCTTTTGCATTTAAACTTGGTAAAGATACCTAGCATATTGTGAGCACTAGATGAAAAAAATGTAAAATAAAGAGCTCAATATTTCTCCATGATCTTTTCATTGAACAAGTGCTAAGTGCCTTTAAGGAAAATGTGGCACCACATCTAAAAGATCAGCAATGAAATCTCTCAAGAAAAGTTCATCTCTGTTCCCTTTCAAAAAAACTTCTCTATCTCCCAGTTTCCCTTGCACTGTAGATGTCTTTTTCTCAAAATAAAAATAAATAAATATCAAATACCATGGAGTCATTTGTCCATACAGCACACAACTGAATCATATAAAAAATTGTAACAATTTTTCTAGAAATATTAATTCACTCAAGATGAACTCCAGAGCTCAGTACTATGTATATATTTTTATTAAGTATATTTTTTAAAATATTTTCATTCTAATGAGGTTAAAAGATCCACTTTAATGTACTGTGACTTGAATTCCTACCTGATGACAAAATTAACTACTGTGTGGTATTGCTAAGAACGTTTTTAAAAACTATATCTTTTAAGAAATAAGAGATCAGATGACAAACTGTTCACTGTCACATATTGTGGCAAAAAAAAATTAAAAGGGGAGGAACTACGTTTCAGATGACAAGTTGTTTGGGCTCTTTCTTTTTGTTACATTCTGCTTAACTAGTACCTGAACATCATAAACATGTGCAAACTACTGCAAAAAATTAGAGGCTGTAATATTTTCAAATGCTTGCTTTCCATCTTAGATACTGCCAAGTCTACTGCTTTAAATACAATTAAATATCACCTAAAACTTCAGCTTCAAGGCACATTAAGACGATGTCTTCACAAATATTAAAACAACTGATCAATGAAGTCAATGTGTTTGGGGCAGCAGTAGTAAGTCAAATGAGATGGTCCATGCTGCTGCAGACAAAATTACCAGCTGACTGGAGCTGGGAATTCATAGTTTCATCTTAGAACTAAAATTCTCATGCAGTCTTAGAGAACAAGTCATTTTTACAAATTACTTGGCAATCATGCACTTCAAAGACAGCCTCTCAAATTGCCAGATTAAAAAAAAAATTACGAATTATAAAGGATCTGTACACTTTCTTTTCTAAATTCTATTCTTCTCTAAACAAATATATACCACCAAGTAGACAAACAAAATCTCAACAATACTTTTTTAAAAAGAAAGAAAAAGAAAATATAATAACTTGTACCATAACAAAGAAATTGCGGGAGGAGTGTGAGCTGGCAGTTCTGCCAAAGCTAAATGTATTCCACATGGTTAGTGGCCAGTGAATCCTGAGAAGTGGCGGGGGGAGAAAATCTGACACGTAAGGCCTCAAAATGAACATAATCTACTAGATCCACTCTGCTATGATTCCGGATACACATTTTAATAGTGATTAAAACACATGGGACTGCACAGAGCCTCGTGTCAGGATGTTTCCGTGTCCTTTAACATGTGAACATACCAGGTCAAACATAACGTGACATTAATGGTCTGGAAGCAAAGTGGACGACCTGAAACTGGGTATTTTAACAGATCTCAAGAGATTCCTCTTTCAATGGTTGTGGGACAGACACGGCAGAGCTTGAATACTTACAAAGGTTGTTAAGGTAAAGCTTACACCCAAATGTGTCAGCATAAAACTACCCACTTCCAAAAGATCTTGGAGTATGTTTTATTAAATCCTGAAATGCATGTCCTGGTAAATTTCTGTATAAATCTGATTTACAAATTCCACTGAAAATGTGCCACAGCTGGCAGAATAAATGACTACAATAAATCATTATTAGATAACTATAAATCTTCGTAATGACATAATGCCTAACTAAAAAAAAGTACGCAGAAGTGAACATTCGGCGAAAGAAAAGCACTCTTCGCACAGGAAAAGAAATTACAAAACTTACCATGCCAACACTACAGTATGATTCAGTGACTAAACAGGGAAATAAAATTCACATTAATAGTTCTTAAATCTGCAGTGGAGTTGTGTTCACTCTCACATCAAAACGAGTTGTACGGCAAGGGGTAATGGACTCGGGTTTCTGACGCAAACGTTCGCGCTGGCAAAGGGTAATACACATACAGCTGCATCCAATATTTTGCTAGACAATAAAAACATATCCCAGATATCAATCAGCAAGCCCAGTCCTCCCCTGCCCTGAAGCTTCATAAGTATTCCTTTAAAAATAACCTATTTTCGCACCACCACCCTCTCCTCCATAGGGAACTCCACCCTCCTTCAAAATAAACGTTAAAAAACATATATACAGTTATATTCCTGGTGATGTGGAGCAGACGGATTGTTCCAGCAATCCCTTACTTTAGATATCACTTGACATGAATCACTCCAAACGTCCCTGCCTTACTCAGCTCTCCCAGGCCTCCGTTTGTCAAAGCGCAGACACCTGGTACTTGTGTCACAACCAAGGAGACAGCATTGCTCGGGCCAAGATGAGCTCCAGCAGAGCGACAGGCCCTATAGAAGTGTCGCTCACAGCCTGTGATTGCTTCCTCTGCCTCTGGGGAACCGACACTTTCACAACTGAGAGAAACCCACTAAAACGGTTCGTCTACCAAGTATTTCACGCTGCCAGTTGGTAGAATCTTTGTCCAAGTCACCACTACCCACCCTTGTTTGTGTTTATACTTCAGTTCACTACTCTTCATAAAATGAAAAGATGTCCCTGAATGCCACTTCTACCTGTCTTTCTGTCTGCCAAACCCCAGGTGGCAAAAGTGTCTCTGAGTAAGAAACCTCTGCCTTTCCCAACAAGTGTAAGATTTACCGATATATGATACAGGAAAGTTGCCCCCATCTCAACCAACTTGCAATCTGAGCTGTGCAATAAAATAAAGGGTAAAGATGGTCTCTATTTTAGCCTAGATCAAAATATTTTTGCAAATGTGAATGGGAGGGTCTTTTCCTCCCCTGAATTTCATTTTCCAATTCGCCTTCAGTTATAAGCACAAAAAACATTCATTTTTCAATGTGTGGCAACTGTTTCGCTAAGATCCTTATTAAGTTCATCTACTCAAGAAGCACTTGGGGACTGTGGGCCCCACTGTCATGGATTTCTTCCCAGCAAGATAGCTCTTCCTTCACCTCCACTTCCATCCACACAGCCATTCTCTGCATCTCGCCCACACTCAAAGGAGAGCAAAGCATCTGTGCTACCGCCTCAAAACCTGGCACATTCCAGACCAAATAAATAACCCAGTAAAAGGATACCTAACTCTACGAATGGGAATAAACATCTAAAAGTTACATGTGGAAACAACTGAAAATATTTCCAAATAAGCAAAAGTTCAGAGAGAGAGAGACCAAGACAGCAAGAGAAGACACACTGACTCAAAAGGAGAGGGTAGAGAACATGCATGGGTGCAGGAGTCAAGGGAAGGTCTGGGAGATGGAGGAGACACAGGGGTGACTGTACAATGTACAAAAAGCAATAGTCTACCATACAAGAGTGTGTGACCTAAATTTTCAGCTACATCACCAAGGAAAAGGAATCAAAAAATGAAAATGTTGACCATGGCTATGACTATGTCTTCAGTACTAATTATTTAGGGTCACCTACTGATGTCAACTCCATGATTATACAACCAAAGGCATGACTTCCCCCTTCCTTCCCCACCCCACCTCCCATCTCCATAGGCAAGGCAATCTACTCCCAGGCTTGAGATACCAACTGACCGCTGATGGTCACCAAACCCCCATCCTCAGCCTACATCACTCTTCTATACCACAAATACATTCAACGGTCTACATGTCATCACCAGGGGAATGTAGAAGAGGGACTTCAAACTTGGCATCTAAGTGTGGATCTAAGACTCCTCAAATATGCTCCTCCTCCAGAACTGCCCACCTCAGTAAATGGCACCATTGGCCACTAAGTGATTGGAAAATAATTTTCTCCACTCTCCATCCCTGTACAGACTACCATAATTTTTTGAGGTATAATTAACATACAACATTATAAAACATGAAGCCCTTTTCCTTTCTCCTTTACTGAACCTCCCCTTGCCTTCAGAGATGGCTTCTTTCCCTGGACTAGAGTAGATTATCATCCACTCCTACAGCACCCCATACTTCTGCTCAGCACGTGAAATAATTTAATTTCTGTCTTCCCTATGGGTCAATAAGCACTATGATAGCAGAGTTCTTTACACCTACAGCCCCAGTGCCTAATACAAACAGATTCAATAAATATTTCTGATTGAATGTCCCAACTTACTAGCTAGGGAAAGTAGAGAAGCAGCTTAAACGAGATTTAAAAGTGTGTAGGTTTACCTGTTGTACTGTTTATCTTTACTGTGATTTTAAATCTCTTGCTATACGGTATAATATCTCGAAGCCTGTCATTTTGCAACTAATTAAATAGGAAACCATTATCTGAAAGATTAAGACTCCTCATCATCATTGCTTTTTGGCTACTACTAGTACCCAGCTTATCGAGACAGATGAACTCATTTATACCCTGAGGTCTGAGTCCAATAAGTCTTGAGCAATTCCTTGACAATTGCCAAACATAACAGACATATAAATGTGAGATGCATTTGTCAAAAGCTTGGAGGCACTTCTTCAGACCTGACACAAGCAGCTACGTTCCTAATTTTCCTCAAGCCCCTTTTTCCAAACTCCACTGCTAACAACAGCCAATGCAAAGCTTGACTGTAACTTTACTCATGTTTTTCAGCCTTTACTGAATGCCTAGTACGACAGTGACACTGGAAAAAAAATCAGTCACAAGGCCAAACTGAACTCGTTCTGTTATTTAACAGCAAATGAACTGTACCAATCCATATATAAGGAAGTCTTATAAAATACTAAGTATTTTACATGTCACCAAATCCCTTTTTTCCCTTCACAGCTTCAGATTTCAGTAATAATTTTACTCAACAAATTACGAACACAAAGCAAGGATTCATTTTCTACAGCGGCCATAATAAATTACCACCACCTCAGTGACTTAAAACATAAATTACCTTACAGTTCTGTTGGTCAGAAGTCCAACAGAGGTCTCACTGGGCTAAAATCAAGGTGCTAGCAGAGTTGAATTCCTTTCAGGAGGTTCTAGAGGAAGATCTGTGTCCTTGCCTTCTCCAGCTTCTAGAGGCTGCCTACATCCCTTGGCTCAGGGTCCCCTTGCTCCATCTTCAAAGCCAGCCATGTTGGATCTCTCTGACCTTTCTTCCAGTTATGTCTCTCTCTCTGACCACAGCTGGGAAAGGTTCTTTAATGAGTCATGTGATTAAATTGGGTCCACCTGGATAATCGATGATGTTCTCCCCATCTCAAGGTCTTTAACATTAATCACACCTGCAAAATCCCTTTTACTATGTAAAGTAACATATTCCTAAGTTCTTAAGAGTTAGACATGGTTGGGGGAGGCCCTTATTCTGCTGTTACTTTTCACAAAAAGCATGCACATTTTTCAGGTTAATATTTCTCACCTGAGAGTTAATAGCATATATATAGCCAAGGCACAATATATCAATCAATCTTATTTTCATAACCAAAATCTTTGAAGAATCTACTGGTTTTACTTACACCCACAGATGTAAGAATTAAATAAACCTTTGTTTTAAAAAAATCACTATTTAACTTATCTTTCATTTGAATGGGAAGAGGAAAAGTGTTCCAGGGTCAACATGTATGTTTTTGCAATAAACATAGATTCCAGAGGGAATGTGTTCTGATTTTTCCAGTGATAAATTCCAGAAAACTAATTCATCTTAAAGTGGGTTATAACACTTAACTTCATGATAATCGTTTTCAGTTCACACCAAAAAGCAACGTACAGAAATGGATTACAGGTTACCACTGCCAACAGCTGGCTATAATCTCATACTTCAGTAACAAGGAAAATGTGATTTTCATGCAAAAATCTTAGTAATTGGAATTGAGACTTACTTAGTTAATTGCTTTTAACATTTTCTACTTTGTTATGAAAATGTTTTTTTCAGAGAGGATCAAGGACCACACCTGAAGCTGTTTTATTCAGGGGCAGTATGTTTTCTGTACAGATATTAGAAAGGACTTTAATGGAAAAGTATATATAGTTACTTTTAAGACTCCAGGGACAGAAAAACCACCAAACAGATTTTTTTCCAATTTTTATCTCTGAAATCTTATCATTTTGATAGAATGTAAGGTTTCAAACTGAAAAGGACTGACTATTTTCAATATGAATCAGTGTTAGTGTCCCTCACAATACATAGTGAGAAATAAAAAAAGGAATACTAAACACAGGTTAAAAACAAATCTTCAAGAGAACCATCATTCTTAACCATGCCATTTATACATAATTCAGTTTTATTATTACATATTTTAAATCTGTGAGAGCATGCCACAATCACATTTAAAGCTAGAAGTATGTAAATATCATAGAGCAGCTCAATTTGTGGAGACAGAAACTCTTATGACCTAAGTATTTTCTGATTTTTATTTGCAATGAGAATGTATTACTTCTATAACGAAAAATAAGTCTGTGATAGCTGCCTGCTGAAACCCCATCCACTCCCACGCCCGTGGGAGAAAACAAGACACAAGTGTCCTAACAGAACCCATCTAGGCATGCCACTAAGTGCCCATCTTCATATAAAAACTAAGGTGTCAAAGACAGATTCAATGTAACAGCTCAAGATGAGTAATTACCAAAGTATTGGGTTGGCCAAAAAGCGCCTTCGGTTTTTAAGTAAAAACAAAAGACACATTTTTCACTTTCACCAAGAACTTTATTGAACAACATATTCACCCTTTTGTTCCATTTTACCTTCTGCCATTTTCCAGGTAACTTCATAATTCCATCTTCCAAAAACTTTTTATCTTTTTGAGCAAAGAACTGTTCCAGGTGCCTTTTACAGTCTTCCAGGGAATTGAAATTTTCTTACATTAAGAGAATTTTGTAAATACTGAAATAAATGGAAATCTGAAGGTGCAATGTCTGGCGAATACGGTGGATGAATCAGAACTTCCCAGCCAAGCTGTAACAGTTTTTGCCTGGTCAGCAAAGAAACATGCAGTCTTGTGTTATCCTGTTGGAAGATTATGCATTTTCTGTTGACTAATTCTGGTTGCTTTTCATCCAGTGCTGCTTTCAGCTGGGAGCAATACTTGCTGGAATTGATCATTTGGTTTTCCGGAAGGAGATCACCATGGAGGACTCCCTTCCAATCCCACCATATACACAACATCACCTTCTTTGGATGAAGACCAGCCTTTGGTGTGGTTGGTGGTGGTTCATTTCCCTTGCCCCATGATCTCTTCCATTCCACATTGTTGTACAGTATCCACTTTTCATCACCCGTCACAATTTAAAAACAGAACGTTTCCATTACATTTAAGTAGAGAATCGCATGCGGAAATACGGTCAAGAAGGTTTTTTTCACTTAACTTACGTGGAACCCAAACATCAAAGCGATGAATGTAATAATGTTGGTGCAAATGATTTTCAACATTTGATCTGGATACTATGAGTATGTCGGCTATCCCCCGCGTGGTATAATGTTGATTGTTCTCAATGAATGTCTCGATTTGATCACTATCAACTTCAACTGGTCTACCCGACCATGGAGCACTGTCCAGCAAGAAATCTCCAGCATAAAACTTCACAAACCACCTTTGACACGTTTGGTCAATCACAGCACCTTCTCCATATACTGCACAAATCTTTTTTTGCATTTTAGTTGTGTTTTTACCTTTCTTGAAATGATAAAGCATATGCTGAAAATGTTGTTTTTCTTCCATCTTCAATGTTAAAATGGCTACATAAAAATTCACCAATTTTGATTTTATTCCTTCATCCATCCATCCATCCATCCATCCATTCATTCATTTATGGCTGCATTGGGTCTTCGTTGCTGCACGTGGGCTTTCTTTAGTTGAGGTGAGTGGGGCTACTCTTCGTTGCTGTGCACGGGCTTCTCATTGCGGTGGCTTCTCTTGTTGCGGAGCACGGGCTCTAGGCACGCAGGCTCAGTAGTTGTGGCTCGTGGGCTCTAGAGCGCAGGCTCTGTAGTTGTGGCGCACGGGCTTTGTTGCTCCGCGGCATGTGGGATCTTCCCGGACCAGGGCTGGAACCCATGTCCCCTGCATTAGCGGGCGGATTCTTAAGCACTGCGCCACCAGGGAAGTCCCTGATGTCAAGTTTTAAATGCATGCTGATATGACAGCTGTCACATACAATCTAACAAAATTGTTTCGAATGAAGTTAAAGACAACTAAGTGCTACTAGAGCCTTCTTACAGATAAAACTGAACAAGCCTTTTGGCCAATGCAATACCATAGCTGTACTCACTACTGACTCACAGAAAATGTACTCACTATTGGCTGGGATATAAATAGACAAGTTGTTGAATAATTTGTACATCCTCAACCAAAAAAAAAATAGGTAATTATGTGAGGTGATGGAAGTGTTAGCTAGCCTTATTTTGGTAATCATTTCACAATATATACCTGTATCAAATCATCACATGCACACCTTAAACTTTCATGTTATATGTCAATTATATTTCAATAAAGCTGGCCAAAAATATTGTACATCCAAGTTTGTGATCTAAATCCTGCATTCTCAATAGGGGAAAATTTTATTTTGATATTACAGTACTGTGGTCTTCCAAAGCTCAACCCTACCGAACAAAATCTTATTCCTTAGGTTTTGATGGCGGGGTGGGGGTGGGGGGTAGGCAGCGATTAGGACAAAATGCCTTAAAGGCTCCTTAGACCCTGATAGTGAAAAAAGGGTTGAGAAACAGCCCAACCCAGGATAAATCCAACTCTGTCCATCAATCGTAGGAATAAGAATACCAGGAAATCCTTACAACCACATAGCTAGCTACTGCTTCATGCCGATCCACTCCCACGGCCCCACTGGTTCTGGGGCATCTCCAAGGCTGACCCATTTTGACTCCTCAGGAAATACAAAAAAAAAAAAAAATCACAATAATCCATTTAGGTCATCTGTGAACTCCTCAGGAGGTGTATCTAACCACAAAGGAGATGGTGGCATGGCAAATTGCTTTAAATTCTCTTTGGGCTCTAACAGAATATGAAATTGCTGACATGAAATTTGGGGAGGAGGAGAGAAAAACAAGGGGAAAATAGTGGGTGCTGCAGTATCTCTTCAAAAAACAGTAGTAGCATTAAACAAAAAAGTTTTGTTAGCCCTGACCCACACTCAAGAATCTTCACATACGGGGATAAAAAGATAAAAAGAAAAACATATTTCAGGTATAGAGGCAGCAATGGCTAGCCACAATTTAAGAGGTAATTTCATTTGTGTTACTCTCGATTCTGAGAAACTAATATTATATCTATGGCAACCATATGTCCCTGATTTTCCACAACAATCCCAACTTCATATAATTGTACTCTTCCCCCACCATCCCCAAAACAGTGATTCTTTAAATACAAAACTATGATCTCATCTAAGGCTTTCCACACAAATCAATACCAGAAAATCCACTGTTAGACCCTAATACTTGGGGGCCAGGGGAAAGTTGGAAAAGCATATCATTCTAGTCATATTTAAAAGCAACTTACTTGTAACTTTAGGATTCTAGTTACTGAAGAAAAGTTGAAAAAAAAACAGGGACTTCCCCAGTGGCACAGTGGTTAAGAATCCGCCTGCCAATGCAGGGGACACGGGTTCGAGCCCTGGTCCGGGAAGATCCCACATGCCGCAGAGCAACTAAGCCCGTGCGCCACAACTACTGAGCCCACGCGCCTAGAGCCCGAGCTCCATAACAAGAGAAGCCACCACAGTGAGAAGCCCGCACACCACAACGAAGAGTAGCCCCGGCTCGCCACAACTAGAGAAAGCCCACGCACAGCAACGAAGACCCAATGCAGCCAAAAATAAGTAAATAAATAAATTTATATTAAAAAAATAACAAAATGTTGAATTAATGTGTTTTTACCAATCCATTTTTATTTTAGAGCTTCTTAATTCTTCAGTACTTATAATTGTTTCTGTAGGCTTCCTCGCACAGTATTTTTGATGAACAGAAATATCTTATATTTCAGACCACAACACAACTCTTTTTTACTTCATCCAACTACAAGGTACGGTGTTTGAGGGACTAGTGCTTTGTAGCTGACCCAACTGGACATGCCACCAAGTTACATGTAGATGAAGTACAAGAACAATCAGCCCAGAAATAAAGTAGTGAAAGTAAAATATATCATGGGCAAAGTAAAATATACCAGAGTATCAAAAGTTTAAAAGAATGAACACAGAAAGTAGTAAAATCTCTCAACCAATAAACATCAATAGAGTTGCCCTCATTAGTTTCCGAAAGTTAAGGACAAAGGACTGGGTAGGTTATTTTAGAAAAGTGACACCTATGTGATCAAAAGAACCTGGACTCCAGGAAGCAAATTCTTCACTCTGGGAGGTGAGGGTTGATCTTTTATGTTCTCTTGGACATGGTCAAGCTAGTGCCATCCAAGGCTATACAGAAGTACATCTCCTCCTGGAATGTTATATGAGGTGTGAGGGAGGAACTATTCAAGACAACATGCCAGAGGGGGCTGCGATCTAAGAAACATAGTCATCTTGTACAAATGCCTTTGAACACTAACCAAAGACATGCAAAGACCTTTACCCACTCTACCCTCAACTTTTTTTTTGATTTCTTAGAGAAACAGTATTTCAAAAAAACAAAGAAAATGAAAGTTGTAAATGGGGAAGAATCAAAGCCCACAATCCTCTTTAAAACTCCTGAATACGCATTCCAAAGAAAGGGGAGATGAGCATCAGGATGGGTACCAAGGTAGTTCACACTTTAGGAAGAATCAGTACCAGCAGCAGCTCCTGGGGAAAGAATAGGAGGTGGACCACAGTCATCTCCCATTTGCCTCCTCATTTTTATCAATTTTGCTCTTGGTTTTGTTTTTGCTTTTTGCTCCCCAAACTAACAGAAGAAGGGAGGAACAGAGCATGGCCTCAAGAGTAGAGAGATAGGTAACCTGACCTCTTAAAGTCCCCTGCCAACAACTGAGTCCAGAGAGCTCATTCTGAGACTTAACTATTGAGCATTAAGAAAGTTCCCCTTTGTATATGGCACTGTAATAAAATAACAGTAATGAAGATGCCTTGCATCTACTGCCTTATACCTTACTTAAAGGGCTTAATAACTTTAATGGATTGAAGCATCCCTATGAGATCAAAGGCAGATATGATCATTTCCAGCCTACATAATAGAAAATCAAGGAAGGAAGGTTAAGTAACTTGACCAAGCCCTACTCATCAATACCCTGTTCTGATAACAGTTAAGGGGCTGCTGGAGGGCTGCTTAGCTCAATGTGCTGCTTAAATGGCTGCTCAGTGAAGTCTAACTCAAAATAACTCTCTGGTTTGGGAGTTATGGTGACACTGGCTTGAGAAAAGAAATCTATTTAAAGTTGATATCAGCGAGGTCCAAAGGGCCCCAGAGAACCTATCTGCAGACAAACTGATTTTTATATAAAGCAATTTTCTTCCCTTCAAGTTTTAAGATCCACCCCCTGCCAAATATTACAATGCAAAATTGCCTTGAGATAAGGGTGATATTATGTGAAGTTGGAGAATAAACAAAATATACAGGATGAGGGGAAAGGAAAGAGATCCTATCAACAGGGTCTTCTCCAAACTGGTGGTGAGTGGAAGAAAACTGCAGAGCCTGTTACTTCCAGATGATAAAATCGAACCTTCCTACGTCCCATTAAATCTGTTAAAGATGAACACAACACACCCAGCTAAAGAATGCTCAAGTATCATGTCACAAAGGGCCGCAACAACATCTTTAACCATTACAAGGCCCGAAGTTTGAAACTGCAGAGCTGCACATGCATTTGGTCATGTTCATGTTTATGTACGTCATGCCCTTCTGCCATAAAAAAAATCACTCCCCACTGGAAGACTGTACCAGGGGAAAAAAAATAACCTCATCCTAACATGAAATCTCTTTATTACTTATTTATTTGGGTTACCAAGTGTGTGATCAGAATTAAAATAAGAGCTGGGATTGGTTCCTAATAAAAGTTAACCTTGCTCTCTTTCCCACCCACACGAAAGTAATTCTGTTTAGAAATCTTCCCTTTTTTGGCCCCAACCCATTCTTTGGGGTGTGTAGTTCACTCACTGCCAGTAATTGCTTCCATACAATACCCTGTTTTAAAACATGTTTGCATACTTACGATGATGCACTACACTTATATTACATTTAAAACTCCAAACGGGCTTACAGATGTTATTTTCTATACAAAGAAACAGAGACTACGCATGGTGTCCCAAAGTAACAACCAGAAAAAAAGTGACCTCAATTTCATCTCCCTCTCTCTCTCCCTCTCCCTCTCTCTCTGAATTTTTGGCCTCCTGAACTTTTTTTTTAATTAATTGGAAGCACAAACTCATTCATCTGGGAAGAAGCTCAACCTAAAATCTGTGATTAGGCCATGAGTATATTCCTGTCATGTACCCAAATTAATATCACCTAGGTCAGTATGCAATAAGTTCTGTTGGCTAATGACCATTGCACTTAGGGCAATTTCATTGGCCCTTTTATAAGACTCACCTTTAATATAACAAAAATAGAAAAATCCTATGATAATTGTTGCTCGTATTTCCTTCCTTAAAATGACTAATACAACATTTTCAACCCATCTATGTTATCAATGTAGAAGTATACAAGTTGGTGTGATTTTATTTACCTGTATATACATACAATTCTTTTTCTTAATAAAAAGCAAATTCTCTTTCTGCTTTAAAAACAGAATTGTAAGATTTGGCATCTAAATTTGCTAAATTCAATTTGTTCTTCATGGCTCAGTGATTTCAGAAATAGGTTAATTTTCACTGTCCCCCTTCCACAAATAAGCTTATGGTCAATGAAGAAACTCAAAATTCTCCCCAAAATGAAAAGAGGGAGACGGAGATGAGGAAGGGGGAAGGTGGTGGAGGGAGGGGGAGAGATCCTCTTTGGAAGCTTACGTGTCACATACTCTGATTTTTGGAAGGTAGTACTTTTTATTTTGGCTCTTGTTTAGGGAAAGGTAGCAACTCTTTGGAGTCAGAGAAGGGATAAAAAAGCTAAGGATTAATTTTTGTATTATTCAAGCTCTACCATACACAAATATTTACTCTAGTTATAGTATACGTTGAAACCATACTATTCCAGACCCATTTGGGGGATTTTTGTCCCCGATATGAGGAACACACATGTATATACACACAAAAACACACAGTAAACAAATCAATCAACTTCAAGGAGGCTTTCTAGTATCATAATGTGATTTTATAAATTAAAAATGTGATTGGATTTGATTCTGAAAGTGGCCCCTACAATGCACTAATTTGCTTAACATACACATATGAAATTTTACATCTATTCTCCAATAGCAAAAACCCACCCCTGGAAGAAGGGATAAAAGCTAAATTTTGCTTTCAAAATATACAAAAAAGGTATTACTCAACATTAAGCTATTATTAAGTTATTACTAACATTTTAGTCAAAAAAAAACTAGTGCCTTTTAAAAGAAATTACTGACTTCAGAAAAGCTGAAATATGCTCAGGTATTGAAATGCACAGAGTCACAGAATCACCACCTGGCCCCCTCCAAAACTTAATATTTAAACAAACACCAATACTCTTCTGGTAAAAGTAACAGGTTTTCTCCCATGGGCTATAATCATTCACAGACGATGCCTTAATTAAAGCTGGGCAATGAAACCGTGGATTGACTGTGTCAAGTCAAAAAACTTACTTCTTAGCACAACAGAGCACACTCATAATTTCTTAATGTGTCCTGTTAGATCGACATATTAGCAGAGATGTAAGTGATACCACTTTTCAACGTTAACTGTGAATTTTTTCACTTTTAGTGCTTTCTGTCCCAACTTTAATGTTCTTTTAATGTAGTTTTTCCTGTGTGATGTATCATATTTATCTCTGCAGCCATCCATCACTATTTTCTTTAATTGAGGTTAATTTCTTTCAACTTGGGGGAAGGTGGGAGGAATAAGGGGAACCCTCCTTCTGCAGCTCTGGGCACGAAAGGCATCACAGCTGCTGATTTTGTAGTCATGAAGCCTGATTTTCAGGATGCTGAAATTCCTCAAATCCACCCTACTGCCCTCCAATCTGGACCTAAATCAACAATCTACTGGTATGGAAACCCAGTTCCCACCCAGAACCACTTAATGAAAAATTTCTATCTACCTAAAATCCCTCCAGCTGCAACCTAAGTCCTTTTGTTTGTTTTCACACTCATATGGCTAACAGCTGGTACCACCTTCCATGTAAAATTATTTCATGTGTTTGAAAACAGGGATTAACTCATACCTTGGTCTTTTATTTCTCCAAGGCACAAAAACCAGTTCATTTCTCAAATCTTATATACCTTTTCTACTTTTACCTCTGGCCTCGAGAGTCCTGTTGGCATTTGGGATAATCAAGTGGCCAGAAAAAAGTGAGATACATTATAAACGTTGGGGAAAGGGTTACTCTCCTGCTCACCTTAGAGCCTAGTGAGGAGAACTTAGGATAGACTCTGGCAGAAGGCTGGCTGGAGGCTGTCCTCCTACGAACCATGGGGGTCAGAAAGAGCTCCCCCACCCAGTTTTTGGAGCGGACCAGAAGAGGAGGGAGACCTCCCACGTGTAAATGTAGAGCCTGACCATTTTAAAAGTCACCTTTAAAAAGAGACAGACGCTAGGCAAAGGGTTTTCTCTCTAGGTGCTAATAATACTTGGCTACCGTGCATTTGTATAGCACAATTTACCTGCGCATCTCTTCATAATATACCTCATTCCCTGAGGAGTCTGGGATGGTCTTGGGGGTGAAGAGGAGGGATGGAATCCACTGCCAAGCTTAGCCCAAAACACTGGGTGGTGAATTCTCTCCATATTACAAGCCAGAAGTAACTGTTTGATTTAATCTCAAGCATCCATTAGCTGCCTGACACTCAACAGGCATGTAATGAGTGTTAACTGAACTGATAATCGGAGGTGGGGGAGTGCGGATCTTCTTGGCTTGGGCAGTCCTCAGTGAGGAGGAGGCTAGACGATGCACAAAGAAAGAACATGATGGGTTCTAAGGACGGTCCATCAAAGGGATAGGGGAGCCAAAATGAAAGAAGACCCCAATCAGGCTAGTGAAGTGGGCCAGGGAGAAGTTATCTGTAGAGCTGAGCCCTTCAGGAGATCAATGCTGAGGGCAGGGACAGCTGCAGAGCAGAGTCAGCCGTCAGAGTTGAGGGAGATGAGAGGCCAAAGGAGACATGCGGTGGGACTATGACAGCATCCTGTGCTCTGCCAAGAAGGTCAGATTTTATCCATAGGGTGCACAAAGTTTGCTGCGTTCTATTTTTTAATCTTATTACTGATGTTTTCAAACATTACAAATGTAAATAGTATCATAAGCCCCCTGTGAACCACACCACCAGCTTCAACAATTATCAGCACATGGTCAGTCTTGTTTCACCTATACTCTTCCCTAATCCCCTTAACCTCCTCCCTCGTCCATCGGATACTTTTAAAGTAAATCCCAGACACAGTATCATTTCAGTGGCAAAGGCTTTTAAGACCTTACACAATCAGATCTATGTTTCAGAAGGACTACTCATTCAGGGCAAGAGGCGAAAAGATCAGTTATGTGATTTTGGCAAGGAAGTTAGTAAGACCCCACACCCAGAAGCGACAGGAAAGGTGTGGAAGTGATGGGAGATCCCAGGGAATCTTCTCCTGAAGAGACTGTCCTACACAGAAGATGGCACCTGATAGGGGAGTTCGGGAAAATCTGGGAGGAATTGAGGCTCACTGGGTTTGATGAAGACAATGAATGGAGACATTGATTAAGAATTAGAGAGGGATGCATTGGGAGTTTGGGATTAGCAGATGCGAACTATCATACAGAGAATGAATAAACAACAAGGTCCTACTGTATAGCACAAGGAACTACATTCAGTATCCTGTGATAAACCATAATGGAAAAGAATATGAAAAAGAATGTACATACATGTATAACTGAATCACTTTGCTGTACAGCAGAAATTAGCACATTGTAAATCAACTATACTTCAATATTTTTTTTTAAAGAATTAGAGAAAAGGAGGAAATGCAGAGTTGGGAAGATATGTTTAGTGTTTGGTTCAATAGGTGTACTGGACATGTAGGTAGAATAAATCAAATGTTAGAGCCGAAAGAACTGTTGTAGAAGAAGATGAGGGGGAAAAAGCCATCTGAATTCACTGTTTGAAAACAGACTTGTGCCTGGAATAGGTACCAGAGAGACAAAGAAAGTCCCTACCCTCAGGAACTTTCAGTCCAGTTGGAGAAACAGACAGATTGTCCACACAGCAAAGAGAAATGTAAAATCAGGATTCATGTTCTAAAAGAACATTTATCAAAAGAGGGGTGTGCCTTGAAGTAGTGAAGATTGAGCTAGGATCTGAAGGAGGGTTAAATTTAAACTGGGTTGAGAACTCAGAGAATGGCAGAAAGCAGAACACTAAGAAATGGGGGCGCGGGCAGACAGCGAGAAAGTTAGGAGAGAAGCGGGGGCGGGGGGTGGCTGAGGAGGAGACGGGGGCAAACTCTCAGGTTTCTGACTGCCAGAGACCTGCAGTGGGGAGCAATGGAAGAGGATTTAGGTAAAAAGCTTTGCACCCAGGTGATACCAACGGAAGCAAGGGGCTTTCTTCGAGCATGACCCACAGGGCCCTGGAAAAGTCTAGTACCTGTTCAGATCGGTAGCTTGAACTTAAGTCAGCTTAACATCTATGTATGGTTTAGACAGGCAGCCCATAACTAAGTAATTTTGTAACTCTTCCTTTCAGTGTCCTGACATGCCCACAGGTCTGCGAGCTTCAGGGGGACCATGTCTGTCCCTGTCACTGCTGTACTCTAGGTTCTAGCACAGCACCTGGCATAAAGAAGATGGCCAGGGGCTTCCCTGGTGGCGCAGTGGTTGAGAATCTGCCTGCTAATGCAGGGGACGCGGGTTCGAGCCCTGGTCTGGGAAGATCCCACGTGCCGCGGAGCAGCTGGGCCCGTGAGCCACAATTACTGAGCCTGCGCGTCTGGAGCTTGTGCTCCGCAACAAGAGAGGCCGCGATAGTGAGAGGCCCGCGCATCGCGATGAAGAGTGGCCCCCGCTTGCCACAACTAAAGAAAGCCCTCGCACAGAAACGAAGACCCAACACAGCCAAAAATAAATAAGTTAATTAAAAACAATTAAAAAAAAAAAAAAAAAGAAGATGGCCAATAAACAACATGTGCATGTGCTTCAGAGACATTATCTCATTTACTAGTCACAATACCGAGTTAAATAAGGGGGATCACTCTTCCTCATTTTACTGATAGGGAAAGGGCCAACAGAGTCACCTGGCTAGTAGGTGGTAGGGTCAGATAATAAACCCAAAGGACTAGGAAACAGTCACTATACAGGTATGAGAGCCAAGGGAAAGGGGAGTGAACCTCAGGGAGGCTACACAGCTCATGATGTGATTTCAAATAATAGTAAAGGGTATGACCTTGGTAACAAGATCAGGCTTGGATCTGAAAAACCCAGCACTGTTCCTTATTAGTGACACAGTTTCTTCATCTGTAAAAAGGAGAAAAGCAGTCTCCACTTCACCAGCTTAACGTGAAGACTAGATGATGATTCACAGAAAGCATCTAACACAATGCCTGGCACACGATAAGCATTCGATCACCGTGACCTCTTACTACAGTCATGTGGATGGAGCTTCGTGGACATTGAAGCTTGTTGTGATGCTGAGAAAATCCTGGTGCTGATGACCCTCTACACTTAAAACAAGATTTTTCAACACAAGCTACTTCCGAAATAAGAAATCTTTCAACAGACTGTGGAAGACAAGACGCTTCCGGGTATCTGAGATCAAAACCAGAGTCCTAATAATTGCTATTCCAGAAGTTCACTTATATGGCACCAAAGGTTTAGGTTTAAAATGTATGTTCATTTTCGTCCAGAGACAGCTACAAGTATGGGCATAATACGTGTCACAGTTGGCCTGCCTAGCGTATCCCGCATGAATAGTCAGCAAAAAAAGATAAGATTTTAAAGGCCCACCAACAGCAATACATGAACTATAATGACAAGACAAAGGTTCACTCCAAAGGACACTCAACTTGATAAAGGTGTCACTCTTCACAGTTACACCCCTACCGTGTACATTTTTCTCATGAAAGGATATATTTAACACTTTCTTCAATTTTCCCCGGAAATGCATCTTTTGTTAAATGACAGATAAACTTCACCAAGAATTTTAACACTGATTTTATTACCCTCACCACCCCAATCCTCTATAAAGAGGCAACATTTCCAACATGAAAATATTTTAGCCAGCATAGTTTTAAGTTAAAGTAGTATCTTTGCCATTGTTTGGTGGCGGGGGGTGGGGGGGAGGCAGAGAGAACAGTGGGGACTAGAAATGGAAAAAGAATTTTTAAATCCCCGTTGCACTATCTACCAGATGTAAGTGAATAATAACTAATATGTCTGCAGCCTCAGCCTTAATCTTAAAACAAATGATAGTATTCAAATATAATATTTCACACATGCAGACTGATAACAGGTTTTTCCCTTCTTTATTTCTTGAAGAGTCTGTGAACGACACAATACAGAGTACAATGTATTTAATGAAAGGTTTCCAGGCTGATTTCCCTACAGGTTATTTTCTTTCTTTTCTCTGGAACCCACACGCGGGGTATACTGCAGGGACCAGGGGTGTATATAAAAATAAACTATGAGCCAGTATCAGAGCTGATACCCTTTCTCCTACAGGGGCAAGTGAATTATTAGATCTGTGTCATGAGTGTTTTTTTTTAATATGCCATTGTTCCCACTTGAGCACATTAAATTTTCCATATCCACTTTTAAACCAATATAACCTTTTTTTCCATGTTCATAATGTTCATGCTGTACATTAACAGGCAGAAAATCCAATAGCTTAAGTCATCATATTGTAGTTATATGTAAAGCTTGGTGGATGAAAACCTTTTGCATTTTCCCCCTCTTTGAACAGATGCTATACTGGAGTTGGCTGAAACCCTAGGAAAAAAATTACACCTCATGGGAAACTGTGCTAATATTTTTTTTCTTTTATGATTGATCACAAATCCATTTTGAACATTACACATTTTTTTAAAGTTTATTATAACTCTGGTTCAACATCTTCTAGCCCAACAAATTGAAGGTGTTGGAATCTTTTGGTCTGGAAGATGTGTTTGCCAATTATTTTTGTACTAGTGCACATAAACAGGGAGGACTGGATCTTAGGTATGAGTTATACATTCCTGTACAAAATAATTGTATATTCTATGAAGACTGATTCTTTTTCTGGAGAAATATACAACAACACAAGGGAAATCTTGTACTAGCAGCATAACTGAAGTGGCAAGATACAATATTAGAAAAACAGAGCTACTTTCATTACTGTGATGCTGTGTGTCAGAATGTCTCTCCTTAATGAACCTGTTTGCAATAAGACTCCGGGTGCAAAGAGGCTATTTAGAGAGACTATTGTGTCTATAGCGAGTCCTTCAAATATCTTCCCACCATTAGACATGCCGCATTGACCAATTCTGTCCTGATTGCTGTTCTTTTTACTATCAAGGGAGATTCTTGCCCAGACAGACGGATGGATCAGACACTGCAGTTCATAAAATGTTTACACTGTGCACACACACACAGTGGTACAAGCTCCAGCGCTCCAGATCACACAGTTGAATGTGGCAGTGTCACATGAAGGTTTATGACGTTCCAATATCAACGAAAGGATTTAAGTTAAATTTTGGTCGTCCTGTCAACCTGTCACTCTCAACAAAAAGCCTTTTTACCCCCCCTTCTTTTAGTACATGCCCATGCCCATTGCTCACATGGGAACACTTCAGGGAAACATTTTCTGTGTCATAAGGTTTCTCCCTCTGTTGAGATTTTTCTCCCAACTGCTGACAAGAAAAGAAGACCACACATGTCATACCATCCAAAAAAAAAAAAGAAAATGGTGAGAGAGAACACAGTAATAAAAGAAGAGTCAAAAAAGGCTTTCTAAAAACATTTTAAATTCCAACTCACGGTGACAGACTCAGAGGACAAGAGACTTGTCTCTACAATATAACTGAAGCATCTCCGGCTGAATCAGCTGCCTTTTAACCAAGTCTAAACATGAGAGGCTGAGGTGCTCAGCAGAAACTTCCTGTTCATCTTAGTCTGTACTCTGTTCTTATCAGCTACCGGGCGTTGCTGTAGCCTCACCTTTCACTCACCTACATGCCAAGTAATCCTCTACAAAAGTCCTTTCCTCTTGTGCTTTTTCTAATAGTGTATCCTTCCTATTCAAATACAAAAAATATGCCTGCCAGAAAAGGCCTTATACATCTCCCCCATCTCAGCTACCAGGTAGAAAGAACTTCAAACGCAGAAGTCTAAATTGCCATTCGCTAATAAGTGTAACCACTACTAGTTACATCTGAAAAGGAAACAGAGAATTACACACCGAACTAACCCTGGATCCAATGAATCAAACGCACCCAATTACAGTTTCAATTCCCATTATTTTAAGATTTCTCTCTCACCTCCTCCTTCCTTCTGGGCTCAACCTTATATTCTCGAAGGTTGAGAATACAGACCGTCTCGAAGACTTGACATACAGACCATCACCTGTCCTGTAGCTCTGATTTTCAAAGCCATTTGGAATATCTGTGATTTCAAGATATTTCCTCATCCAACTTCTAAAACCCCCATGGTGATAAAACCTTAAAATAATGCCTCTATTAAAGCTACTTTGAACATTTATTGAAAACAGATAAGCCTTTCTTAATTGAGATATCTGACATCGTGAACCTGTTTAAAAAACACTTTGAGGATCTGTCTGCAGATTTAGGAGGTGAAGGGAAAGGAGAAGTCTAGCAGCAATCACTTTTTTTCTGCAAGCAAACTAAGACTGTAAGAGATTTAAGGAAACTTGTCTTCGCCCAAACAATCCAGGACCCTCGTCTAGGACTCCAGGTGCCTTGCCTACTGTTCTTGCTCACACCAGGCTGGAGCTCTGTATCCAGTAACCTTTCCGTATTTTGCCAATAAAGGGTCTTGTTTGCTTTTTAAACAAGTGACAGCTCTACTAAAATATGCTCAGTTATATCTGCCATGTGTACTGGTGTAAAGAGAAAAAGACTATAGATAATTACAAAGAGTATGGAGAATCCAAAAATGATTTCTGTGTTCCAATCTCAAAGTATGGTCTCAGCACCAGCAACATCAGCGTCACCTGGAGGCTTGTTAGAAATGCAGATTCTCAGGCCGTATCCATGACCTACAGAATCAGAAAAACTAGGGGTAAGGCCCAGCAGTCTGTGATTAAATGAGATCATCGCGTGACTCAGATGCATGCTCAAGTTTAATAACCCCGGCTCTTGAATATACAATATGATTTACATAGCTTCCTATTAAAACTATTTAAAATGGCTAATGCTCCTTAAGGACATAATTAGCTGTCTGTAGGCCAAAAAAAAAAACAGACCTAAAAGGAGGAAAACAATCCAGGATGAAAAATCCCAGTTTAGGAATATCCCAATTTAAGGCAAAAGAAAGCATAAATATGTGTCTTTTGATTGAACTATACAATACAAACCACTCCACTGATTCTTTTATCTGGAAGAAAGTAAGCACTCTCTTTTAGATTAATAAAATCAGATATTTAAATAAACCCCAATTTTAGATGAGGTGATGGAAAATACAATGGCAACAAATTCATAAATTTAGTCATAAGGATCCATGGCAAAAGGGAAAGAGATGTTAACCAATATGAAGTGATAATTATTCAAAAGTTATAGCTCAGATAGGACAGTAGTATGCACCAAAGTGAAAATATACCATTTTGTCAAGGTAAATGGAGGCGGGGATAGGAAGAAATTAGAAAACTAGCACCAAATTAAGAGCAAACTACGGACATGAACAGAGAGAGAGTACGTCCTGCGGGTGAGAACATTACAAACAATCTGTGAAAAGTTAAGAGGGGCAAGTTTGAACTGGATCTGGCATTAAACCTCAGGGAAATTACTTCAAGAGAACTGTTAACTCAGGAGGTAAAAAGCGTATCAGAATCATCATGACTTCAAAATCAAAGCCAGCACTGCTTATAACGACCAGAAGTTAGATAAAACCTAAACATCCATTCAAAGACGACTGGTGACACTCATCACAGTCCTCCCATACAATGGCCTTCTATGAGGCCATAGAAAATTGTATAACAACCATGATATTAACGATGAAAAATACCTACATTGGCAAGTAGAGAAAGCAATTAAACATCCAACTTCTTTTTCAAAAAATATGGGCACATATATGTGTATATGCAAAGAATAAAGTCTAGAAAACCATAAACCACAATGACCACAGCAGGTAATTGGATTGCAATTTAATTTTATCTTCTTCTCCCTATTTCTCTATTTCCTGAATTTTCTTGGTTTTTAAATGAACAATAATTATTCACGTAATGAGGAAATCATAAAGATACAGACACGTAAATGTTTTAGGAAAAAAAGGAAATAAATGATAGATTGTCTTTTTATAGGCAGGGACCCAAGGAAGTACTGCTGGTTGGCAGAGGTTTTAAAGCACTAATAAAATTCCAGAGTCTTCACAAAACCAGAATTCAGAAACAAAGCTACGGATTTTAGAAGAAAAAAAAACCCTAAACTACAGGTAATCATCATAATGTATCGATCCCTCTTTTCAGCAAAAAAAGAGAAGGGGAGGATATCAAACTCACCTAAACCACTACATTCGAGTAATAATCCAAATGAAAAGGACATAGTTTACTGAGCACATATTATGTGCCAGATACATTCACATAATATCTCCTTAACCTTCACAGCAACTTGCAAGGTATCATCTCTATTATGCAGAAAAGAGGTTGAAAGGAAACAAGCACGTTTCTGATACATAGTGGACCCCAGAGCTCATGAGACCTTTCTACTTCACCAGGCTCCAAAAGGGGTCCTTAACACACAGTTCTTGAAGTGATGAAAGCTGAAGTTGAGGGTACCCAGGTAAGAACTTCAGAAAGGACTCCATTATCCTTTGTTAAACACAAAATCAGTACCATAGAATAGGAGGGGTGGGGGAAGGCAGCAGGGGCCTGATGTGACGCAGCCAGGCAGCCTGTGTTAAGGACTTCGGACTCCTGAGAGAAAATGACATTTTTAGAAATGCTCCTTTTTTGCCTGCTTTAGGGGATGGTAGTGGTAATGCAATGGCCAAACAAAAGATATTGCTTAGATAATTTACCAGACATATGGAGACAAGAGCAGGTTTAAGAAGTATCCAGATGCAGGTAGAACTGACACGATGTACTGATGGATAGGATATTCTTCCTTAGACCAAACAACCATGTGAACTTAATTCTAAACTTATTTACATATTCCTTCACCACTAACAAACTTTGAAGGCATCTCCAATTTGGAATCTTGCAACTTCACTTCTTAGTTTTTGCCTTTGTAATACAAAGCTACCCAAATGCATTTAGACATTATAAAGTATTTGTTCCATCAACTGATAGATGGATAAACAAAAAATGTGATATATACTACATACAATCGAGTACTGTTTGGCAAAATATGGATGAATCTTTAAAATATAAGTGAAAGGACTTCCCTGGTAGTGCAGTGGTTAAGAATCCGCCTGCCAATGCAGGGGACACGGGTTCGAGCCCTGGTCCGGGAAGATCCCACATGCTGCGGAGCAACTAAGCCCGTGAGCCACAATTAATGAGCCTGCGCTCTAGAGCCCGTGAGCCACAACTACTGAGCTTGCGTGCCACAACTACTGAAGCCCGCGTGCCTAGAGCCCATGCTCCGCAACAAGAGAAGCCACCACAATGAGAAGCCCACGCACCACAATGAAGAGTAGCCCCCGCTCGCCGCAGCTATAGAGAAAGCCCACGCACAGCAACAAAGACCCAACACAGCCAAAAATAAATAAAATAAAAATAAATAAATATTTTAAAAAGATTTAAAAATAAATAAATAAAATATAAGTGAAAGATGACACAAAATACCACATATATTAAGATTCCATTTGTATGAAATGTCTAGAATAGGCAAATTCATAGAGACAGAAAGTACATCCGTTCTCCACAGTTGCAGGGGGTTGGCAGTGTCTGTGTGTGTGTTGGGGGCGGGGGGGCCGTGATAGTTAAAGGGTAGAAATTTCTTTTCGAGGTGATAAAAATGTTCTAAATTTGATTGTGGTGATGGTTACACAACTCCAAATACGCTAAAAACCGCTGAAACAGTAAAAACATCCTAAGTAGGTAAACTGTACAGTATGTGAATTATATCTCAATAAATCCATTATTTTTTAAGTCTTTTTTTTTGAGGGGGTATTTATAGAGTACGATGCTCAAGTCTAAGGTAGACACAGGATGAGCAAATGAAGACAATAGGACTTCAGCACTAAAACAGTACAAAAATCTACAAAATATAAAACCCCCAGTGGTTCCTATTCTTAGCATCTCCTACTTGGTTCTATGCAAAATCTCCCTCTTGACATCTTTAAGAAAAAATGCTGACTTAAGAAACAATTCCGTTTTTCCTTTGGTTCGTAATTCCAGAGGTATTTATCTAATAAGATATATTCTGAATCACAGACCAGAAGTTTATTTAATCATGCAGTTAAAGAACACTCCCTAAAAGAGATTTAATTCCTGTTAAAAAAAAAAAAAAATTCTCTGGATAAAACATTTCTAGACATGTGAGTACTCTAAAAAAATTGGATAGAATAGTTTCACATTTTTATCAACATTTAACACTAGTCTTACTTTGCATGTCCAGCCACAATAACATCTATTGTAACTTATGCTTTTACTTGTATGGATATAATGGGAATCATTGCCAAATGTGCTCTTCAAGCAGGTGTCTTGGAAACCACTGGTCTAAATGCCAAAGATCTAAAGATTTAAGCCCTCATGTCCTCAGAGCTGTAATGCTTTTCAGGGGTGTTGGTGATAAACGAGCAGTTCATATCTACAAAAAAAGCAGGGGCGTGGAAGAAAGGAAATACCTTTTTATTACCCTAGGGGAATAATCATAGACTTAATCAAAAGTTTAAATACAAATACATTCTATCACAACAACATTTAAAATTGCCAAAAGTTAGAAACCTACATTTCCAATAATAGGGGTTCTATAAATAAATAACGGTTCGTGTCAGAATACTATACGGCCATTAAAAATGCATGTTTTACAAGTAACCCAAAGGTATGAAGGACCATTAATGTGACTTTTGCAAAATATCAGTTGCAAAATAGCATATTCAGTATCATTTCAATTTTATAAAATTAAAGATGCATACGAAAAAATCTGAAATGAGAGTTACAAAATGACAAGCAGGTTATCTCTAGGTAATATGTTTATGAATGATTTTTCATTTTTGGGAGTCACATATAATTCAAATTTTCTAAAATAATTATTTCTGTTATAAGGGATGGGGACTCATACAGTAAGTTTGTAATCATTTCTCATCTCCTCATCAAAGTAAACTGCAAAAGAAAAATGTTCTGATCCAAAATGAGAGAGTTCTGGTGATCTGAGTTTTGGTTGCCTAAAGTTTTAACATACTAGTCCCTCTACCGTGCCGAGTTCTCTCTTTACTCTGGGCTTTTATCAGAGCTGTTCCCTGCACCAAGAACATTTTTAGTCACTCTTCCTAGACCACTTCATCTGGCTAACTTAGAAGAATAAAGAGGCAGAGATGCCACTTCCTCCAGGGCGTCTCTGGCACTCACTCCTCCTGTGTGTGCTGATGGAACCCTGGGCTTAGGGCTCGAGGGCATTTATCACATGGTACCATGGTTGCCTGGTTTCATATTTTTCTCCTCTACTACACTCTAAGGTACTTTGAGCGCAAGAAAAGAAATGTTTCTGTTTTGTTCAGCATTACACCTGCTATAGTTCATAGCACATCATATAAATTTGATAAATATTTTGGAAAAAAATGAATTTATGTATTAATGGATGAATAAAGAAGTAAACAGTCTGTCAGAGAAGTGAAGCACGCCTAATTCTTAGAAGCCTTTTCTCCGCAGTAAACCAGGGGTGTGTGTTTCATGTAATGGAAACATCAGAGTGTAGTCAGTTAGTACTTTAAGCAAAAGACAGATCTTATGTGGCTCCTGCTTTCAGAGTCCAAAAATCTGAAAAGCATGAGTCAAGTCGAAAGTTAAATATATCCAATCACAGGGTATTAAATATGTTAATATCTTGAATACCCAACTTGCAAATAAACAGAGATAAGGCACAATTAAAAGAAACAAAATAGGGCTTCCCTGGTGGCACAGTGGTTACGAATCTGCCTGCCAATGCATGGGACACAGGTTCAATCCCTGGTCCAGGAAAAGCCCACATGCTACGAAGCAACTAAGCCGGTGCGCCACAACTACTGAGCCTGCGCTCTAGAGCCCATGAGCCACAACTACTGAGCCCGTGTGCCACAACTACTGAAGCCCACGCACCTAGAGCCCATGCTCCACAACAAGAGAAGCCACCGCAATGAGAAGCCCACGTACCACAATTAAGAGTCGCCCCCGCTCGCCGCAACCAGAGAAAAGCCCGTGCACAGCAATGAAGACCCAATGCAGCCAAAAATAAAATAAATAAATTTATTTAAAAAAAAAAAATAGAATTATACCATATTTCCTGAACCCGGTTCCTAAAGATCAGATTCAGAAGTTGCTTTTATTCATAAGCTTGGAAAAAGTAAATAAAACATCCTGCACATTGCTCACCATAAATCTTAACTTATCATTGAAATTAAATCTAAACACAAACATAACCCGAAAACCTCCTCTAACCCCACAAATACTCAGACAATCAAAATCTGATTTCTAGGACAGCAGTTTTACTATCTGAGTACAATATTTACACAGAAGAGATAAATTATGCAAATCACAATGATTTATGCTTGTTATATCTAAGCTTACTCTTGGTATATTACAAGGTTCAAGAGTCTACAAATTTACTCAAAACTCAGGTTGTCTAATGAAACAATTATACCATTTAGGACACTTTTAATACTGATTTAGATTTAAGATCTACTTGGTAAGGCTGATCAAAGCTTCAAACACTATGCACTGCTTTACATTATCTACTTAGCACTTGATTGTAATAGCTATACAACAAATTCAATTTAAAAATTAATTCACAAATTAAACCCCTACTTATTTAAACCACTACTATATTCACCTTCCTTCCATGCTATCTAGAAATGTCTTTAAAAAGTAATTCAAATGAAATATCACTGCTGTTTTTAAAACTAGAGCAATCACTACTAATCTTAGTTATGCAACTGCCCAATTAGCCATGAGTAAATTTTCAAAAGTAAATTTTCCAGATATAAATTTTAAAATTCATTTAAAATTTTTAAAGGTTTCTTGACAGATATATTAAAGCACTGGAAGATTTTTTTAATAATTAAAAATTTCAAACACAAAGGGATTAGTACACCTCAACTAATAGTGGAAGAGCATCCGATTTCCTTTTTCTAGTGAGTTTGACAAAAAAAATCAAAATTTTTGGTTAAAACAAGAAAAAAAAATCCTATGCAAAGAATGGAGGAGAGCATCACAGGAATAAGAAACAAATGTGATTATCTTTTCAGTCCAGCTCCGGGTGTGGTAGGGAAGACAGGTAATTAGGGTTTAGCGTGCCTGGCAGGGTGCTTGTGCAGTTCTCTGTAATCGTCTAGTGCTACTTTCTTCACTAAGTACTTAACACCTACCACTACTAAAAATAAACAAGACAAAGCACTTTCAAAAATTTCTAAGTCTAGTCTGGAGTATCATACAACCATACAAATAACTGTCCTACAAGGCACAAAGCACTAAGTGCCTTAAGAAAAAGACTGCAAAAAAGGAGGCATACCCAGGAACTGATATGGCTAAAACACAATATAAAAAGTGTCAAGGAGAGACTGAGGTGGAAAGATATGCTGGTCTCCTCTCAAGGAGGACCCTGAATATGGAAGTAAGGGCTTGTCCCTGAATAGAGAAGTAAGGGCTTATTCTGATCAGAGAGCCTGCAATGAATGAAGTTTGGGGGCTGAGTAGTGACAACGAGATGTTTTTAAAAGCCTCCAATCCCAAGGAGTAGAGTGTCCTGGAGGGAGCTTGAAGGTGAACTGACCAGTTACTGCAGCCAGCTTGTGGTGTGGCAGTGAGACTGAAAAGGAGCCAAAGAGTGATTGTTCACTTTATAAACCATCTCTCCCATCCAACTCAACAGTAGTCATGAGACTTTTTTTTTTTTAAAGGAGGGAGGGGATAGTTCCAAGAGACAATGCACACTAAAACAGTCAACTTCCAGGTTGTGGCAAATGATGGGAGTGGGAAGAAAACAGGATGAAAAAGATCACTCGGGTGTTCAGGCCTGTGAGACCAGACGAATGACGGTCACTCCTAGAGTTGGAGTAAGGTTTGTGTGTGTGTGTGCTTGTGCTACAAAGCATTTCACAGAGACAGCTTTCTGGTGTATTTTTTGAAAAGGGAATGTGCTTGCACATTAGAGATGAAGAACTAGAACCTTAAACTCACCTTTGCCAAACCCAACTCTCCTCTAGGTAAGGTTAATCTGTGCCAGCTGCAATGTAGGACTAGACTACCCAAGCCCTAAGATATCTCTCCAGCAACGTTTCTTGTTGAGGCCTTCACCTCCTGATTGACACGATGGATGAGCAGCTGCTCTGCATTTTCAGAGGCCAGAATTAGCAAAACTGAAAGAAGTTACACTGCAGCTGGAAGGCCAGAGAAAGTAACTGGATCAGGTGACTAATTCAGGTGATAGAAGCTCTTGCTATGTATTTCTTGAAAGGAACAACTCAAGGAGATGCAGGTGAGGTAAGGTCTAAAGCTTACACACTTTGGGGGACCCTCTTTAAGAGAGAGCATGCAAAAACACATGCACCCTTTACAAAAAGAAATGACCTTGAGAACACATTTGCTGGGGCCCTTCCCAGGGCTTTGGAGGAAAAGTCTCCTCTGTGCACAAGCCCCACATTCAGAAGAACTGCAGAGCTCAAGGGCCACCTGAGGGCAATCTCAGGAATCCCAGACACTCCTGTTGTGACAAGAAGAAGCAAACTTTCCTGGACGGCACAAAAAGAGTTAAAATTACCCAAGAAAACACAGGCAAAAAGAGATGAGAGGCTTAGACTCACTGATTACTCTTATAAGGATCTCATTTGACAAGGGTAAAATACAAAGAAAGCGTGTGCCAGTTTTTACAGAAAACATATGGGAACTTACCTGGGGAAATTTGCTTTCTCTTAACAGAACAAGGAGTCTTTTCAGGTATTTTAAGTTGAAATTGAGAAGGGCATTTTTAATTACAGTAAATGTGGAGAAAGAGTAAGCCACAGGAGAATGGTGACCATAATGCGTTAACATTCAACTTCATTCCTGGGTTGGGTGGATGGAAGAGACTAGAACAGGAGCTATATTTTTACATACAAGGACCCACTCACTATACAAGGAAGGAGAGAAGGAAGGGAGGGAATAAAGGAGAAAAGGAAGAAAGAATAGAGAAAACACAGAAGAAAAACATCAGTCTCTCGACCTGAATAAGCCTACAAGAGGCACTTTTCTTTAAAGAAAGGTTACAAATGTCACAGAAAATCAACTTATCCCCCAAATTTTGGCTCCTCAAAATAAAATTACAAAAAGTATGACATGTAAACTGTCAAGGCAAGAGCGTCCTTTTCTGTCCCAGATGCCCTGTGTACTCAAGTTTCCACGGGGCAAGTTTATCAGCACTGTGTCTTAGCTCTGAACCCCAAATGCAGACAGTGAGATGCCCTGCACTGAAAATGGAGGGGGTGAGCTCTGGTGGGTACAGGTGGGGCAGGAGAATCAAAAATCACAACAGTCAGCACCCCAGTGAAGGTCTTTGATCTGTACCACAATAACCTGAATCCCACAATAGTCCTAGCTCCTCCCCCACCCCAAAATGCAACTCTCACCCAGCTGGTCGGGCATCTTCTTCTCTCCCCAAATGTTAACGGGAAGAGACTGGAAAGAGCACAAGATCGGACAATGACCAAACACGACAGGCTGGAGAACAGTAACAGTGATTCCAGGCTCTCTTGGGAATAATAAAGTGACAGAGGGGACAGGAAGAGAGCCAGTTAGTACATTCCCAGACAAGAGAGAGCTGAGGCCAAGGAAAAGGAAGGAATTAAGCACAAATTTTGCCAGTCTGCCTATGTCAGCAAAGTTATTCTTCATTAATATGAAACTGACAAGCAACTGAGACAAAGGTACAAAATGTGCAAGAATGGCAAGAGCTCTGGGCAGGGGGAAACTAGTTCTGTCTCCATCATCGTCTGTGATCTTCAGTGAGTCACCTCAGAGCCTTCTCTAGACTCCATCTCTCTTAACTGTGAAATGAAACAATTCCCAGAGCTGGCATTCTAGAACTTTAAAGACCTAATGGTGTAGATAGAAGAGTACGGACTCTGGAGCCAGACTACCTGGGTGTGAATTCAAGCTCTGCCAGTCTGTCTGACTTTGGGAAAGTTACTTGACCTCTCTGTACCTCAGTTTCCCTATCTGTGAGACACAAGAGAAATACTCTACCACACAGAGCTGCCTGAGAATGAAATGCTCTGTTAGCTTTAATTACAGATGTGGGATAATTTTGTAGCCAGTACCTTTTGGGTATAAGCAGTTGTGTGGTGATTCACCTTTCTGAAAAGTTCTTCCTCAGAGGGGCAAACACTCTACCCATCACTTTTCAGGGTGCTTCCCTTCCTAGGCCAGAGATAAGCATTATTAATGAAGCACAGAATTCTCCCATTAGCCTGAATGCAGGCCTTGGAATCCTCACTGAATCAAAGCATACCCAGAAAGGGAGTCTGCCATATCTTAAATATGGCTAATATTGTGTTCTTTCATCACTGCTTCCACCCCATATGGTTCAAACGGGTTCAAATGTATTAATAGCATCCTCAAAAAAACACAGTTCAAGAGAACCCCTTTTGGTGAAAAGGATCTTTACAAAAGAGAGTCCCCAGCCGGTAGGCTAGATGGTGACTATTAAACTCTGACCTCTAGCTCCATGAACCAAGCAAACCATAGCTTCTCTAGAGACATTTACACTGCCATTTATGGAAAGCAATGGGCAACCAAAGATGAACTGAGTTACCTAATACTACTACATGAACAGCACATTCTTCATGTTACAGTTCAGAGCCCAAAGAAAGGCCTTGGGACCAAACTCCTGATGATGTGGTGGGATGAAGGAAAAAAGGAGCCCTTTAACTAAGCAAGGTCAGCACTTAGCAAGTTTGACCCAGGCAAAGCTCAGAGGATAAGGAAGGAGATAAGGCAACTCCTTCACATGCGCACACCCTGCTGGGCTCCACCTCAGGACTATCCCACACTAACCCCCTCAACTCGGCCGACATGCAGGGCCTCCTCTTCCCTACCTGCCTTTTCTCCTGTGTTACTACCTGTATCAGGTAGCTGGGTTAGGACTGATTCTACCTCCTATATACTTCTTAAACCAAGCCCTGCCTCTGCAACTCCCCTCCATCAGCACCTGGCTAAATTACAGGGAAAGCCTCTGGTCTCCCTCCTCTCAAATCCACCCTCCCATCAAATCTCACAGATCATTCTCCTGCTTAAAACCCAAAGGCTTTTTTTTTTTTTTTAAAAACATGCAACAACATAGATGAATCTCAAAAGTATTATGCTAAGTGAGAGAAGCAAGACTTAAAAGGTTACATACTAGATGATTACGTTTATATCACATTCTGGAAAAGCCAAAATTATAAGGACAGAAAACAGGTCAGGGACCTTCCCCAGTGGTGCAGTGGTTAAGAATCTGCCTGCCAACGCCGGGGACATGGGTTTGATCCCTGGTCCAGGAAGATCCCACATGCCGCGGAGCAACTAAGCCCACGAGCCACAATTACTGAAGCCCACGCACCTAGAGCCCGTGAGCCACAACAAAGAAAAGCCACCGCGATGAGAAGCCCGCACACCGCAATGAAGACCCAATGTAGCCAAAAAATTTTTTAAATAATAAATAAAATTAAATTAAAAAAAAAAAAAGAAAAAGAAAACAGGTCAGTGGTTGCCAGGGCCTGGGGGCGGAAGGAGGGGTTCGTCACTCAGGAGCACTGAGGCGTGGTGTAAATGGCTCCTCATCTTGACTGTGGTGGTGGTTACAGGGCGTAGATCAAACACACTAAATGATACATTAAAATGGGTCAGTTTCACTGTGTATAAATTATACCTTAATTTAAAAGAAATTACAGAGAAATCCCAAGGGTTTCCCAATGCCTACAGGATTGCTGATCTGTCCCCTATATCTTGCTTTCCACATTGCAGCAACAATCAACTTTTCAAAATGTCCTGTGCTCTCCATGCAGAAATTTCTTACCACTGTCTGGCTCTTAAAACACAGCTTTTCCATATTAACTACTGAGTCCTCCAGGCTGTTTCCCTGCTCTCCCAACCCTCACGCTCCCAGGCTAATAAGTTAGATGCCCTTCCTCTAGGCTCTTACAATGCCTGGTATCTCCCTATCACTGTATTCAAAGAAATGTATTATACATATTACTGATAACTGCATCTGTTGTGATATAATGATCTTGTCTCTCATTGATCAATTGAAATGTGGATTCTTCGAGAAAAAGAACTACTTTTTATTCACATGTGTGTATGCAGCCTGGTACCTGGCAGACACTCAATACATCTATGTTGGAATGATGTTTCATAAGCCATCACTGTATCATTGCATCCCCACCACTTACAAGAGTGCCCACTTGGCTTAATAAATACTGGCAGCTCTTGCCTTGCACAGTAATACGAGACCGTAAACATGACCGTGCAAGCTGAAACCATGCAGAGCGATCTTAATAATCAATAGAAAAATTATAGTTTTTCTATGACCTTTAACATTTTTTTGTCAAAAACATTAAAAATCAGTTATATAGGGATAAGAAGATGAACGAAGTAAAACATTCATTTAGTACACTGTAATTTAAAACATTAGAAACTTTGAGAATTAAAGTGTTTTATTTAAAAAAACATATCAAGAGCAGTCTGAGTAGTTTGAACAGTGCTGCCTTCTTCTCACTGTATAATTTAAAATACCAAATGAGCATCTTTTGTATACCTTGGTGAACTGGCATACTCCTGTCTAAGTGTGGATTAGCTTCCAACATTTTATCCTTTGTGTTTTCATTGTCCTGCAGTATCTCTGAGGAGTTTTCTTTAATACAAAGTTTTCTGCCAGCATCCTTTGCTCTGTTATGTTTTCATCCTTGTTGTCACAATCACATTCCTAATTTACAAGAGCTAGTTCCTTTTCACTGAACTCATCCGGCTACATACATAGAGGCTCTAGAACAGTGGCATGGTTTACACTCCTGTAGTCAGCTACTTTTCCTATAACTCCATTTATGAATGGCTCAAATTTCACTTCCAGTGTTAGCACTTTTAATTTCTTTGCCGCACTATGCAGCACTTTTATCTTTGTCCACCAATTCCCTCTCTGAATTATCCATTTTCATAAAATGTTACAAATTTAGGGCTTCCCTGGTGGCGCAGTAGTTGGGAATCTGCCTGCCAATGCAGGGGACACGGGTTCGAGCCCTGGTCTGGGAGGATCCCACATGCCGTGGCGCGGCTAAGCCCGTGCGCCACAACTACTGAGCCTGCGCTCTAGAGCCTGCAAGCCACAACTACTGAGCCCGTGCGCCACAACTACTGAAGCCCACGCACCTAGAGCCCGTGCTCTGCAACAAGAGAAGCCACCGCGATGAGAAGCCCGCGCACCGCAACGAAGAGTAGCCCCTGCTCACCGCAACTAGAGAAAGCCCGCGCCCAGCAACGACGACCCAACACGGCCAAAAATAAAAACAAATAAATAAATAAATTTTTTTTTTTTTTTAAAGTTACAAATTTATCTCTGAGAGACAAGGAGGCAACACAGCTACACCTTTTGCTGTCTGTTCATGAACCAAATAACAGGATGTGCTGGTTGTACTTTAATACAATTACTCACTGTTAATGTAACATAATAACATATTTAAACTGTGTTGTTTGGGGGCAGTATTATTTAATTAACCATAATAACTGAAAACTGTGCATATTGGAACCATGCAAAGTGAGAAATCTCTTTGTTTAGCAAATAAATAAGTAACTTTAGAATGAATGAACTGGCTCACCACTGGGACAGATTTAAGGAATAGGAATTGATGCCCTTCCCATCTACACCTTCTAATTTATAACATCACAAAAACAGGGCAACTTCCTCAAGACTCAATTCACACTGAAGTATAACAAATTATATGTAGCTATCACTAGTAACAAAGTTACATTCTAACACTGTGCCCTATAAAATAGGGCTAATAATACTTCCTCTTTCACCAGGTGGTTCTGAGAGCCAAAGGAGAAACAGATTTTAAAGAGTACTTTGAACAATTCAACCAGATACTATCCTATCAACTATACATTTAGTAGGCACCAGGCACTACTGTATGAGATTTTCATAAATCTTCTCATAAGAATTCTCATGACACAAGAGAATTCTCCTGGTACAACAGAAGTACCAGTATAGTCTCCATTTCACAGAAGAATACTGAAGCATAGGGAAGTCATATAACGTGTCCAAGGGCATGCAGAGTAAACTTTGAGGCTAGTATTTGAACTCAAAAGGTGTAACCCCACAGGTCAAGTTCTTTAAAACTTCTTCGCTGACTTGTCTACTTTCCTCAGAAAGTACAACGACATGGTCACTGAAAGGGTTTTAAAACACTGACTCCTAGACATTGGGCAAACCTGATTCAGTATGACTCAGAGTAACCAGTTAGTTTTACTTGAACATTTTCAGGTTTTTGGCAAAAGGTCAAAGATGGACAATGTCCAGAGAACCAAGGAGCTAAGAAGACCATTCCCAGCCTACAGAAGGAGCCAAAAAAGTAGGGGTGGGGGGGGTCCAAAAATATTCAATTATTTTATGCTAGTAAGTATAAATACCAGAAAAGAACCAACTAAGAAATAAAATTCACTTTTCAAGAATAGGGAAAGGAACTATTTATCATGACTGTATAAAAAAGGAACAGTGCTATAAAAACAAGATACAGGGACTTCCCTGGTGGCACAGTGATTGGGAATCCACCTGCCAATGCAGGGGACACAGGTTTGAGCCCTGGTCCAGGAGGATCCCACATGCCATGGAGCAACTAAGCCCGTGTGCCACAACTACTGAGCCTGCACTCTAGAGCCCGAGAGCCACAACTACTGAGCCCATGCGCTGCAACTACTGAGGGCCGCGCGCCTGGAGCCCGTGCTCCGCAACAAGAGAAGCCACCGCAATGAGAAGCCCATGCACCACAACGAAGAGTAGTGCCCACTTGCCGCAACTAGAGAAAGCCCGCACACAGCAACAAAGACCCAACTCAGCCAAAAACAAAAACAAAAACAAAAACAAGATACATAGAGCCAACAAAAGTCATCAACATTTTCAGTACCACTGACCCTGAAAGGTAACAACACCGCTTGCTGAGGTCTGATTTCACAAGGAACTCCATATGGAACAGGAACATGAGAGCCTAATAAGGATGCACGATATGAAAGCAATGGGATTGGTTAACTAAAATAAGTAGATTCCTCTCTAAATATAATCAACTCATAAGGACACATTTAGAACATTTGTATCTCATTAGGGGTATTAAGTGAGAAATATTCTCAATACCAAGCAGTCCTAATGATAGTTCATCTTAGCAGAGAAAGTGAGTTTTCTTTACTAAAAGGGAAAATATACTGCAGGGAATAGCTTAAATATCATAAAAGAATTGTCAACAAAGTCAGACACCAACACAAACCTTATAGGCCAAAGAAACACCAACTAAAAACTGAATAACCTTGTGAGAGAATGTATTTTTAGACTATTTCTCTCTCTTATTACCAATCATAACAATCCAAAGCAGAAATAAGTCGCCTAAGCAAACAGTACCCAATTTATAAACAACAGAAACAAAATGAACTAATACAAACCAAACTCAAACATGTTTGTCCCATCACACCTTTCACCAAGGTACCACCTGTGGTGAAAACAAGATGGCCCACAAGATGACTTCACTGGCAGCAGTGCACTTGCTTTGGGAAGGGTCAGTTCTAGTTTCCCACCAAAAAGAGGTACTTGCCTCTCATGTCTTGAGACAGAAACTACTTTAAATCAGGGGTCCCCGACATCCGGACCACTACCGGTCCGTGGCCTGTTAGGAACCGGGCCGCACAGCAGGAGGTGGGCAGCGGGCAAGTGAGTGAAGCTTCATCTGCCGCGCTCCCCATCACTCACATTACCGCCTGAACCATCGCTCGCATTACCACTTGAACCATCCCCAGCCCCTCCATCCCACACCCCCAATCCATGGAAAAATTACTTCCACGAAACTGGTCCCTGGTGCCAAAAAAGTTGGGGACCACTGATTTAAATGATATACAGTGTGATTTAAGTTATAGATTACAAGAACTACTCTCCAAATTGAAGGGAAAATACTAGAAGGGGCATGATAAAAGCATAAACATCTTATGAGATAGAAATTAGGTTGGCCTCAGGTGATAAAAAATCCAGTTTATAAGAGCTTAAACAATTAGCTCTCTCACAGAACAAGTAGTCAGAAGTAGCAGCCCTGGGCTAGGTGTCAAGGACACCAGCTCTGCCTTTCCTGTTGCCATGCTCATCCCCATGTCTGCTCGGTGCCTCACTAAGCATCACTGACAAACTCCAAGCAGGAATCTGTTTTTCATTCCAGATGGGTAATTTTCACTCCCCTTGTCCAGAGGACTTCCTCTTACAAATTATTGGCCAGAACTTAGTCACATGCCTGCTATCAGACCAATCACTGCTAAGGGGGATGAAATTATCATGACTTGAGATTTTATATTAATCATGAGCTATCTTGGATCCTTGCTAAGATTAAGGGCTTTGCTGTTCCCATTTCCCATGCCCGAAGAAAGAGGTAGAATGGGTTTTAGGGTAGGCATCAGAATTTAATTCAATTATTGTAAAAGATCCATATGACAACTGTGAAATAGTTCACATGACTGTCTAGAGCTGGGTCCCTGTAAGTTTAGAGAACGCTCCACCGCTACACAAACAGGGGCACCAGAGTGCAATGAACTATTTCACTGGTTTGGTGAGTAAGAGCCACTAAAGCAAAGTAACTTTTAAAAAGCACAATTTCTCAGCCAACAGCATAAATCAGAAGAAACTGTTTCAGTTATCCTCAATTTTCCGCTTCCCAAAATGATCTAGTTGAGCAATCCTATCCAACCTCACTTCTCTACTCAGGCTCTGCTTAGGGAATGAGGGGGTGGAAAAAACACACGTGGTCAGATGTGGCGATCACTCCATTTTCGGTTTTTTAAATATTAGCTGTCCTTGGGACTTCCCTGGCAGTCCAGTGGTTAAGACTTCGCCTTCCAATGCAGGGGGTGCAGGTTCGATCCCTGGTCGGGGAGCTAAGATCCCACATGCCTCGGGGCCAAAAAACCAAAACATTAAACAGAAGCAGTATTGTAACAAGTTCAATAAAGACATTAAAAATGGTCCCCACATCAAAAAAAAAAAAAAATCTCAAAAGAAAATTAGCTGTCCTTTTTCATTTAGGCAATTTTTCCCTTCCTAGAAAAGCAGTCAAGGTCAAATTACAGATTACCTGATTAAAAAATTACCCCCATGCAAGGTATCTTCCTAGAGTTAGGTTTTTAGTTACAGGCTTATGATGAAGGAAAATTCAACTACTACCTTGAAATACTCAGAATGGGACCCACTTTGAAGGCATGAGCCATTCCTTCTCTATCTTCACAGACAGCATTCAGTCTAAAATTGGAATCGTTAGGCTGACCCCCTTCAAAGAATGAATGCAAATTTATAAAGTTTTTCTTATTTTTAAGCTCACCTGCATCCTATACTCCTCTCCAAACACATCTCACCTTTTCTATCACTGTGCTATTGGGTTGTTCTTTCCACCTTAACACCTGCTTTGCCAATTTATGCTATCATTTCTGTCATTCAAATTCTATCAGTCGAAATTCAAGGTCTATCTCAAATGTCTCCTTTCCTCCATGGCCAAGACTTTGAACCATACTTCACAGGGCTTCTTCACTGTCCAGCTCCTAACCTCCTGGAGGCTTGCACTCCAAGAAAGATGCAATGTTCTATAAATGTCCCCAGAAGTAAAGAGACCGAAAGAATAAAGGACTACAGCTGAAAACAGGGCCACCTCCTGCATCTTTCCTCAATTTTGTTTTCCTTTAGAGCAGTGCAGGTGGAAAAGAATCAGCAAAAGAAGCAGGAAGGTGCTAGAGAAGATGGTAAGGACTGTACATCTGACGGATTTCTCTATACTCCAGAGATGTCTGATCTGTACGCATCACACACAACAGAACAGACACAAACAAATGATGACTGCTAATTCTGGCCTTTTTTTCTCCTTAAACACACTCCAGAAGTCACTGCAATACCGGAAACATTTGGGAGACTGAGCCATCTGATGACAATTACAGGAATCCTGGAAGGGAAAAGAATGCTCGGGGCAGGCCAGACGGCCATGCAATTACAAACCCTACCTCAGCCCCAGAGTCCTCGTCACACCCTCCGCATCACTGCCAGGGGCTGGTGGATGGTGAGGCTCTTACTCAGCGTTCCCAGGCTGATATGCTCACACACACTGCTCCAGAGAGCGCATCACAATTTTGGTTTGCTCGGTTTTCTCACCCTTTGAAGTAAGACACTTCATGATTGTCATGAGTTTGGTTCCCCAGGATGTGAGACTTACAGAAACCAAGACTTTTACAGTAAAAAGATGATTAAAAAGGCAAACCACCGAAAATGTTATATGAAACTAAAACTTTTTTCCAAGTTCCTTTATTCCCCAAACTGATCCTTGTGGAATTTGGGGAAGTAAGGGTAATGGCTGGGAGGAGAAAAGGACTAGTATTTATTGAGCACCTACAAGAGCAAGCCACTTTCAGAATTAAGAAACCTTGCAAAGGAGATGGCATCCCCTATTTAACCAGAACTAAGGCTCAGAGAAGCAACTTCCCCAATCCGGAAACTCTTAAATGAAGACAAGGGGGTGGAAACCCAAGCCCACCTGATTCCAGAGTCCGCACTCTTTCTACTAAGCTACACTGCCTGCGAGACAGCAAGTACATCAAACACAGAGTCAAACTAGTATGACACAGGATGGCATTAAACAAACACTATCCTACCAAGACACAACTGACAATTTCTTTCTTCTTAAAATAGTTTATACAAAGTATAAGTGAGTTGCAGGTAATTCAAAGAAAGTTTAAAAATTATTTGTAAAAATTTTAAAAACATATTTGTTATTAATCTACCCAGAGAATAGATAACACTATTATTACTCATTTGTATATTTCCTTCCAGTATTTCTTCTTCATGTATATACCTTTTTATATGCCACAAAGTTGGGGTCATACTATTTATAGCTTTGCAGCCATTTCTTTTCAACTAACATATTGTGAATATACTCCCATGTCATAAAAAATTCCTCAAAAGTCTGATCTTTTAAACAATTACGTCACAATAGATTTCATAACTAAAGTCTTCCAATGTAAAGCCCTGTGCTGACAGGATTAGGAAACTTAAATGCTTGAAATATTACATATTCCATGTAGATGGCTAAGGAAACAAAGAAGTACAGCAGACTGCTGAACAATGAACCATGGTTCCAGGGAATCCCTGCTGTTTCAGGAGGGTGTACTTGGACAGAATCACATTTGACAAATCTTTTTATGTTAGAAATATAATCAACCCATAAATACACACAAAATACACAAAATTCAAAATTAGGATTGCAAATTATCATTCAGTTATCTTCTACCAATGCTTTCCGTGGGTGTTTATGGAAGTCAAGTGTCAAACCTTGTGCAATTTTCTCTAAATAGAGCCATAGGGCTTCTCTGGTGGCGCAGTGGTTGAGAATCCGCCTGCCAATGCAGGGGACACGGGTTCGAGCCCTGGTCTGGGAAGATCCCACATGCCACGGCGCAGCTGGGCCCGTGAGCCACAATTACTGAGCCTGCGCATCCGGAGCCTGTGCTCCGCAACAAGAGAGGCCCGCGCACCGCGATGAGGAGTGGCCCCTGCTTGCCACAGCTAGAGAAAGCCTTAGCACAGAGGCGGAGACCCAACACAGTCAGTCATTCATAAATAAATAAATAAATAGATAGATAGATAGATAGATAGATAGATAGATAGATAGATAGATAGATAAATAAATAAATAAATAAAGCAAGCCATAAGTTGAGTACTCGCTTCAGTTTGTTAGCAAAAGGTGGGGTTCCCCAACCTGGCACACACCAAAGAACTGCTTGACGATCTTACACAACATGGTGGTGGTGGTAACGAGAAAAATAATAAAAAGTAAAAATGATAATAACAATGACGGTGGCTTTCATTTGTTAAGTCTTTTTCTGCATCAGTCACTGTTCCTAACCCTCAGTTTAGATTTTTTAAAATTTAATTCTCTCTAAATCCCATAAGGTAGCTACTAGTCTTATCCCCATAAACTTGAAGTCAGAAAACTTGAGTTCAAGTCCACTCATGGTGCTAATGAGCTGGAAATGGTTTCATCTCTCTAGTTACACAATTTTTTCACTACATAATAGAAGGGTTGAGGCTGAGAGCATTGTAGAGTAAATATGCTCTCAAGTACTATGGATTTGACAATCACCTGAAAATATACACAGAATATACACATGCCCCTCCAGACCCACGGCAAACACATATCACTCAATAATCATGTCACTAAATGTCCTATGGACAATCATTTCCAACACACAAGAAAGTTATTAACAATCAACAACGTGCTTACCTGGTAAGTGTCACAAAAGTCCAAAAGCTAAAGCTTGCCAATTCTAGAAATGTGAACCCCAAGATAAGCTAAATCTGTCAATATCTAGCTGAAAACTCTTGAGGAACTGGGGTTTCTTGCTACCCCAAAAGCTGGCTGAGCTTAACAGTCATATGTCCCCACCAACAGTTGCCCAGGACAACCAAAGCAAAAGGGTACAACCCAAGTCTGCCAGGGTGGGGCATGAAAATCCATGCCAAGTCCTAGGAAGGGAAGAAGGGCTATCCCACCAAAGAGAAGACTGCCTCCAGAAGGAAAGTGTGGTATAACCATGGCGGAGGGAGGGAAGAGTCCAAATCCTGATTTTCAGCTGGCCTTGCTTCTGTGCACTAAGTTAATGTTTTAGCTCAGTGAAAGTAATTACCAGCCAGGCTCTGCAATCCATCAATTCACCCTGGGCATTCCTGCTGATTTCTTTGGTCTCTAGGACCCAAGAATCCCTTTTGTTGAAGCAAAGTTTGGTTGTTACTAGTTTCTCTCTTTTAATTCTAAATTTCTGCCAAGTAATTAGGAAAAGAAAATGAATAACTATCTTTGAGTTTTTTAATGGAAGCTATGGGGGTTAGGGTAGGCACAGCCTCTCACAGAAACAAGATTAAAATCATACATCTTTGACCTCCCCTCTTCCAAGGAGAATGGACAAACGCAGTTTGGCTCTAGGCTGTGAAGTCAGGGATTTGATCCAAATCACCTCCACTGAAATTTAGGTAGTTTGCCAAAAGTAGCCTAGTCAATAAATAAAACATACACGGATTTGGGATTTGCAAAATACTTTCATATAACCCCACAATGATCCTAATGGAAGGTGTTATTAGTATCTCCATTTTACAGATGAAGGTAACAAAGTTCAGAGGTTGAAAATACTAGCCCCGAGATCACACTTAAAAAGTAACAAAGCAGTCTTCTGAGTCCGAACACTAGCATTCCATGTAGTTTTTCCAAGTGACTATAACATGATACAGTTCAAAGAAATTCCTCCAACTCGAAGTAACATTCAAAACTACACTAAGGACTGTATGAATTACAAGGGAATCCTAAGTGCATCCACCCGGCAGGCAGGTACTCATTTTATGCTATTTTATATGGCATTCTCCACTAACCTGTACAGACATGATAGAGGAAATTCTGAAATTACCCACACAATTCTCCCCACCACCCTGTAAACCCATTTCCACTGCACAAATACAGAATGGGTGTTACAAAATAAAAATAGGCCCACAGAACATAGACATGGGAGGTAGAAGGCAAAGAAGCACGTGGCAGTAACAGCAACAATGGCGAGCCCTTTCTGCCATTTAAGCTATAAACCCAACTGCTTCCTTTGGTCACCAGCAAACCCCCATGAGAAGGTGGTCCGCACCTGTATGTACCAATTCAAATGGCAGGTGGCTCTGAAAGCTATACCATCATCAACAGGGCTTTGTTTTTTTATTGTCCAGAACCAAGGTTCCAGGGTCTGCCATTAGAATGGGTAATGTTTGACTCCTTAGGCATATCAAAATCTGCTAAAATGCATATTTTTTTTCTTTTTTCTGATTCTACAAGCAATATACTCTAGCTATAGAAAATCTCAAAAGTGTAGAAAGCATAAGGAAGCAGAAATTAGTCACAATCCCAGCACCCAGAGGCAACAACTCATGACATTTCCTTCTAGTTTTTTAGGTTTTTTTTTTTTCTTTCTTCCTGACAGCTAAACTATTTGAAATATCCTATTCTACAGACAAAGAAACTAATTCTTTTGGGGAGGAACAAGAAAGGAAGTAGAGCCTAGAAAAAATTAATCCCACTGTATTTATGAATAAATTCAAATTTCTTGAGTAAAATCTCAATTGATAGCTATAGCAAAAATACTTAAAATCCTCTGGTAAAGCTCAGTAAGGTCACCATCTAACTCCTCCCAGTGTTACACCCAGAAGAAACAATAATCTATAATGATCACCAGGAAGTTCTCTTGTGAGAATGCTTTGTTTTTCAGAACTTTATTTCCCAAAATCCTGTTTTTGCATTGAAACTACTAACCCTATTATCCTGATGGAGTTCAGAACACCAAGATAAAGCACCCTGTCATGCTGAACATTATAAGCTGAAGGAGTTTGAGAAAATGGCAGAAGCCGGAAGGACTTCCCCTCGTCCTTCTTCCCTGGAACAGGCCATAAAACCCTCATAATGCCGGGTGCCCTCCCTATACCCAGAAGAAAGGAACATCTTATCTCCGAACACAAAGGGATGCAGAAAAGAATCCTCACAAACAAGCCTTGCTAGGTTTTCCCCAACTCACTACAATTTCCTTCTCCTCCTTAACCTACCATATCCCTCCACGACTGTGTACTCTTCAAAAGCCTAGCATAAAATACTCAGGTCTGTTTCTTTGGGTCTTCATTTTCTTATGAAGGTTCCCATGTCCCGTAAAGCTTATACTAAATACATTTGTATGCTTTTCTCCTGTTTAAAAACAAAAATCTATACATCTCCAGATACGTCTTTGTCAGTTTAATTTTCAGACCCAGCCAGAGACCCTAAGAGGGTGGAGGAAAACATTCCTCCCCTACAATCCTATCAGTGACAAAAAGGACTTCAGCTCACCCACAGAAGAAACTCCGCAGAGAGGCACAAAGGGTCCTGCTTTTTCTCAAAATCATACTT